>NC_067399.1:69705443-69942943 GCF_016432865.1 Antechinus flavipes
CAGGTCACAAATAAAAATGCAGATTGTTGTGTTGTAATCATCTATGTTATAGACTCTGTATTTCCATATTCTATATTATCTTCCAGATTTAATATCCATTGTTTTACTTTATAACATTCTATTTTTTTATAGTCCCATCCAACTTTAACATTCTAAATTTGTATAATTAAAAAGTAAAAAAGAAGGTTAAAATGTTAGTGAGCATTTAGCTAAACGCATTCTCCTTTTTTGATAGAAAGGGTAGCATTGAACCTAATGATATAATAATATCATTAGCTATGCTCTATCTTGACAAACCATCTGGCTAAAATTTTTTTTTTAAAAACCATTTTTAAGGAAATATTTACATGCTTGGTTTCACATTGTTAAACATCAAAATGACTTACTTTTTCAACCAGATGTTTTAATTTTTCAACATGTAAGCTAACCTAATTCCTACTGCATGTTTCTATATTGACTAGTTTCTTATGCCATGAAGTTTTTTTCTTTTTTAAAATGACTGAACAAAAGAATTAAAAAGCATATAATAAATGTTTATTATCTATCAAAAGTATTTGATATACAAATAAAAAGTCAGAGAGTTCCTGCCTTCAAGGAGTGTTAAGTTTTAATTGGGTTATATAACTCTCCTCGAGAAATAAGATCTATGCTGGATATAGTCCTGAAAACTCTGGATAATGTAGAAGTAGGACTTTGTAGAGGCATGACATACCAGTTCCTCCTTCTTATTTGCATTTCCCACATCACTCATCCATCCAAAGACTAGTGTTTTCTTAGGCTACATTAAGTCCGCATAAGGAAGCTTATAGCACCACTGTAGTCTGCCTGCCCTATTTAGAACATACCTGAAAAACTTTTAGTTCTGAGTGACATATTCCTTAGAAACATAAAACTATACCAAATCACATTAAGAAAAAGGGTGACCAGTATGGTTAAAGTGCTAAAGAACTTGCTTTACAAGAATTATTGAGTTTTTCAAGTTATTATTAGTTTTGTAGACCTCACGTCTGAACAATCACTGGGTATTCTGTCATATAAAGTATAGTCTTAGGTGGGCTTTGACAACAGGTGCTAATTATCTCAAGTGCTATTATGTGGAAGAAGGGGATTGTAGTTGGGCCTACAAAGGGTTGTTATGTGTGGTATGTATATATTACAGAAAAATATATTTAGGTTTGATGGAAGGAAAAGCTTCTTAACAACTATAGCACCATAAGCTTCCAAGGAAGTAGTGCTTCCTCCCTTGCCAGAAATTTTCAATCACAGAATAATAAAATGCACAATCACTTTTCAGACAGCTATGTACTGGATCCTTCATTATGCCCTCAGAAAATTCCTCATCCTGCAATATCAAATCCAGACCTGCCATTCAGACCTTAGAAATAGTCCCTCCCTCTGATTTGATGGATCCTTCTAGAACCCACATTTAAGATGGGTATTCAAATCAACCAAGTTTTAAATATTCAGCAGTCTTTCCACTTTCAGCTTTCTTTTATGTTTTATTTTCCCTATTAGAATGCAAGTTCCTTGAGAGCAGGATGACTATATTTCCCTTTGCTTTTATTTGCATTCTCAGTAATTAGAAAAACATTTGGCAGAGAGAAAACATTTAATGAAGAGAGGCTAAAAGAATGGCAGGTACTTTTAAGGTATCTAAGGTAAGGCATAGCATATAGGTGACTAAGTGGATAGAGTACAATTCCTGAAGTCAAGAAGACTCCTTTTTCTCAGTTTAAATCCTACATCAGAGACTTATTAGCTATGTGATCCTGGACAAATCAATTACCCTATTTATTTCAGTTTCCTTACCTATATATAACAAGCTGGAAAAGAAAAAAAAATATATCAGTGTCAAGAAAGCCTCAAATGGAATCCTGAAGAGTTGGACATGAGTGAAATGACTGAATAGCACCAGCAATAGCAAAGTGTTTAATATATTCTTATTGACTGACTCACCTTTTCAATGATATATTAGATACCAGGGCAATCATTGGAATGTTGCTTACCTATGTAATGGGTTAGTCAGCTATGATTTCCCATTCCACTTTTAGTTTTAGCTTTAGCAATTCAATAATAATTGGAAAGGATCTAAAAAAAACCTAGTTCAATATACATGGCTAGTGTGTGGAAGTATATAGAATGCTGAACCTATAACTGTTGGAATCCTTACTAACTGCTAACTAATTAGAGTTGATCTAATCTTACAAGAAGATGTTTTGGGCAGAACCTGAAACAAGGTACTAAGTAGAACTAATTAATACAAGGCTTGTGTTCACACCTTTACTCATTGGAGTTCAATGAGTTCACACCTCCCTTGAAGCTCTTTGGGCCAGAGAGCACTATGGGAGAAAACCCACAATCCCTCTCTTGAAGGAGCATAAATAGAGCTTCAATGAGCCAGTCAAAGAAGTTCTTCAGAATGAAGAAGCTACAAGTCGAGATTTCACCGGAATGACATGAAGAGTGGAGCTGGCTGGAGGCTGAAGAAAGCAGAGGCAGAGGCTGAAGGACCAGACCTTTGGATTTGGCAACATTCGGAGAGAGCTCTTGGAACCAAGCAGAGAGATAGGCCTCTAAGCTAATTGGGCTATATTGGAGATAATAAAAGATCTGAACTTTTATCACCTGGCTGTGTTTTGAGAAGAAAAAGCTCACCACATTTTGGCGCCCGAACAGGGACTTGATTCAGATCCATCTGAACTAGATCACAACATATAACCAAAAAAAAAAAAAAAAAAAAAAAACAAAACAGCTCAAATACAGAATTAAACACTTATGTAACACTGAGAAAGTCATTTGATTTCTATTTAATGGAAAAAATAATAACTGATTCTCATGATTGTTGTGAAGATCCAATATGACAATATTCACAAAACACTTTGAAAATCTGAAAATATTACATTAATGCTAGTTGATGTCATTGTTCAGTTGTGTTGATTTTAATAATGCTGTGAACCAACTGTCCATGGGCTTTTCTCAACAAAACTACATGCTGTCCCTGACCCAAATAATCTACTCCATGATGGATTCTCTATCATATCATAGTCCATGCCTGGGAAAGATTGGAGGAAGCAAGTCAGAAGAGTTGTTCTCTGTTGAGGGAGATAGCATTTCAAGTTTTATATATATATGAAGACATTCGATAGGAAAAAAAGAATTTATACAATTTGTTACTGTGACATCTACTTGGTATTCCCTGCATTGGGCAATTTCCAATTCCCCAAACAGAGGCACTGACAAAAATAAGTATGAAGAACAGCATTATTTTTGACACTATTTTGACAAAAAACACACCTGGAGACCACATGCTTCTCTTAAATATCATTATGAAATTTAATTATTGTGAAAAGTAGTAGGATGTAGTGTAGACAAGGATGATTAGAGCTAGGAAACCCTGAGTTCTAGTCTCCCCTCTGACATATATTATGTATGTGATTCTGAATAAATTATTTAATCTCTGTGTTCTCTAAGCAAATCAATTTGTTGCATCAGTGCCTATCTGCATTGGTAGAGGTGATTTACTCATCAGGGAGTTCTCTATACTAGTGAAATCATAGGTTCCCACCTCTAAGTTATTTATTAACTCTTCCTTCCCCTAGAGACTTTATTGGTTTAGGGACCTGCCAGTCAGGAAACTTTTTTTTTTAACCAATATAGATCAATATCTAAGCCATAACTTAAAAATCTTAGAAAATTGTACAGGGCTAGTGAAAGTTTAAATAATGTGTCCAAAATCATTCATCCAGTATCTCCTATCTTTTTATTTTCTATGACTTCTTGCATCTCAAACATTTTAGGGTGCAACAGACAATATTGTAAGATCTCTTCTACCTCTACAATTTCATTAGTTAACTAAATAAAGGACCTTCAGCAACTATCAGAAATCTCTTGATGACATATTGAAAGATAAGAAAGTAAATACTGGATGAAAGGAGGCAGATGGAGAAGGCAAACAGAAGGATGTTAAGGGCTGATTGTCTCAGTCTTTTCTCTCAACACCTTGAAAATACTGTGTTACTTCTTAACTTATTCACTGCCTTGCTTCCACTATCTCTATAAACCATAACTTGGGGCCTGTTCTCTCATTGATGTTCATTTGCCAAGATAAATTACTTGAAGTCTTTCTTCATAAGTCACAGTAGAATAACCAGACATTGTAAAATTGGGAAGTCTTTTGGCTTGGAGGAGACCCTGGAGGGTCATCTCATATTGCATCTGCATCATGCCAGAATTCATTTCAAAATCAGGAACATATCCCTGAAAGGTATCAAGTTATATCTTTGAATATGTAAAGATACTCATAATGATCTGTTTTTCTTTTTTAATTTTTGTTTTTCTCCCAGAAATTCTCTGTATCTCAGAAGCACAATATGCAGCATGTCTTGCAGGGATTGCCATGGTAAATATACATTTTTCATTGAGCACCAAAGTAAACAGATGCTTCCAGCAAGTTTGGAGGTTTTGACTTTTTTTTTAAAACTAAGTTGTTTTCAAGATAGTTATTGGTACCCTGAGGTGTTGGATTTTTTTGAATATCTGCTTGTATATAGTAACAGAAATGGCTTTTTAATTTTTTTTTCTGGTCTTCTTTCTGCACGTAGAATAGAAAACAGGTGGGTATGGATCTATGCTGCTCGAAATTTATGACCACAGTGAAAATAAATGGACTTCATGGTCGCACAAGAGAATTTCAGCTGAAAGAATCTGCAGACTGTGCTAAGGAGTTTTGCCTACTCAGTATTAAACCATTTCTATCTGCAAGATTTAGTCATCATTCAACAAATGTTTAAATGTTGTACAAATTAACTAGGATAAAATAAAGGATTACATTTATTGACTTACGGCAAACTTTACAATAATTTATATATTTAAAAACTTTTAACATAAAATATTTTCTTTTGTAACCATCACTAATTTTACATAATTTGGTATTGAGTTCACATGATTTTGATACATGTTTATTTAATTAGTTAACAAGAAACTAAATTTATATCACATTGGATAATTAATTGTAAAATTGATTTTTAAAGAGTCTATTTTTTCCAAGTCTTAGCTCCAGTATTAGAGAACATAGATTTTTTCCATGAGGTTACAATCATGTGAGTTTCTATGTCACTGATGCATCTTTATCTTTGTATCTTGGTTAATTTTTTTCAATCTTTCATGTCATGTGATATGGCACAAAATCATGTTGCAATATTATATCTCCATTGTAGAGCTCCAGAATAACTCTACTTCTCAATTTAACCATATTTAAAATATTAGATTATATATCATTATGTATTGTATATTATATACATATTTTATATATAACATATGTATCTCTCTCTCTCTATATATATATGTGTGTGTGTGTGTGTGTATACATATACACACGTATATAATATCAAATGAGATCCTTTATTGGGTATAAGAATTCCAGGTCCTCTAACAGTAAGAATATCTAAAAAAGCATTTTTTAGAATGGATATTTTTTTTTTATTTTGGCTTAAATGATCCTTGAAATATCTTGCTTACAATGAGATGATTCAAGGCAATTGCAATAAATTTGTGATAGAGAAAGTCATCCACATACAGAAAGAGAACTATATAAAAGATTGAATATGGATCAAAGCATACTATTTTCACCTTTGTTGTTGTTGTTTATTTGTTTGTTTGCTTTTTTCTTCTTTGATCTGATTTTTTTTGTGCAGTATGACAAATATTGAAATATGTTTAAAAGAATTGCACGAACCTATACTGATTTGCATGCTATTTATAGGAGGAGATGGAACAGAGGAAGAAAAATTTGGAGCACACAGTTTTGCAAAGATGAATGTTGAAAACTATCTTTACATGTATTTGGAAAAATAAAAAAAAATTTAAAAAAGAAGTATCTTTCTTTACCATATCAAGAGCTACTGCAATATCTCTAAAAAGTCTTTTTTAAGAGCAATATTTATACATATATACATATATATATTTCTTTGGAGTAATATCTACTTAAAGAATTACTTTAATTAATAGAATTAAAACACTTTTAAAAGGTAATGAAACATGAATAAAACAAAACAAACAAACAAAAAAAAAACCCTAGTACCAACTAATATAAAAGAAAGAAAAGGTAAAAAATCAGGTCAATTTTGTTTCATCTTTTCTTGTGCAGCATGATGAATATGGAAATATGTTTAGAAGAATTGCACATGTTTAACCTATATTAGATTGCTTGTTTTCTATGTGAGGGGGTGAGAAGAAGGGAAGGAAAAATTTGGAAAACAAGGCTTTGCAAAGATGAATGTTGAAAATTATCTTTGTAGGTATTTGGATAAATTAAAAAAAAACTATTTTCAAAAAAAAAAGAAAATCTTGCTTTCCCAATTCATAGCTATTATAATATCTCTTAAAAATCTCTAAAAGTAATTCTCTTCAAGGGCACCAATTCTTAACATATTATTTGGAGTAATATTTACTCTTAATGATCTTATAATGGAATTAAAACATTAAAAAGGCAATGAAACATGTATAAGGCAAAACAACAGTAACAACAACCCTAGTACCAACTAATATATCAACTAATAAAGATAGATCAGCTCAATTTCGTTTCATCTTTTCCAGGTTCGACTTTCTAAATCTGTTTAACATTGATAGAGATACACAGATGACCATTATCACTAAATGAAATTATTTTCATTTCAATTCAAAATTATTTTTGTCCCAAGAAATTTTTATATCTATCATACAGTATTCTGTGTTAAGTAAATATATATACACACACACACACACACACACACACACACACACACACACACATATATATATATATATATATATATATATTTGGAGAGGAAATGCACTATATATAAAAGTAATTGTATAAAATAAAGTTGTGTGTATATATAATAAAAAATTATGTAAAAGTACTTAACTAGGAAGCCATAACCAGCATATACCAGGCTACCCTATACTTTATCATCTCTTTGTCTAAAACTCATTTTATAAGTTTGAACTCTAAGTGTCTTGGGGCCTTAGTTCAAAGTGTACAGCTTTTCACAAGTCCAAGGCAGTAGCCTATATCCATAAAGCTGAAGTCATGAGTAACAACAAAATCCCTTATATTGTTTCTTGTTGGCAGGTATAGTCACAAGTGTCTCTCTTCTCTAGTTGCCATCCCCAGGTGGCAGTGTTGCAGCCTGGGAATAGTCTTCACTCCTTTTGCCCTGCAAGAAACAAAATAGATTTTTTTTTTCCCCTTATGTTTGTTCTCTATCAAGGCTAATAGAAAGATTCTCTATTCTTCTGTAGTTCCGGAATGAGAAATAAATAGGAATTAGATCTACTAAAGAGATGTCACTCCTTGAAGCCAGGTTCACTTCAGGCAGTATTGCTGTCTTAGGAAGACTAGGGACCAGTGTCAGATTCAATCAATCACTCAATAAAGAAACATTTATTAATCATTTACTATCTGTGCTGGCTTGTGACCCCTAGGTAATACTTTCTACCCAAGGACAGGGGACACTCAGATCCTTCTACTCAGGGAGAAGCAGTGTCCCTCTTTGGCATCCCAAAGGCAAACAAAATGGGTTGAGAAGGGGACCCCTAGACTCTTATTCATAATAAGCCTATGGTAAAAGGAAATTTTATGTTCCACATCTTCAAAAGATGTGGCTCAACATATATTTAAGAAGTAGAAGTATTTCCCTAGGAAAGGGATTTGCTTAGGAGAGACTTCAGGGCTGATACAGAACATTCTATATGGGAACAGGGGACGTTTAGGGATAAGATCTGGGTTACCTTTACTTGGAGGATGTGCCGTGTTTAGAACATTCTGGTCTTAAGTTTTCTCATTTATGCTTTGAGGGGACTATAATAAATGTCTTCTAAGCTCCCTTGGGACTAATCCTGAAATCCCAAGATGATCGAAAGGAACATGGGTTCAAAACTATGAAACAAAACTTAAATCTTGAGAGAAATAGAAATTACCAGATCACATATTAGCCACTAGATTAAAATTTCATTGTTGCCTTTTTAAAAAGGAGTTCATATTTATGTTGTTTAAGGTTTCAAAAATACTCTACAGGTTTTGTTTATTTTGTTTCTTTGTATCTAACTTGGTACATTAGATAATGCTAATCTCTGTGGGACAAATGAGGAATTCCCAGAGAGGGAATTGGTGGATCAGTGTACTATCACATAGGAGCCAAGTGTAAAAACTGATAACTAAAGTCATATCTTGTGAAAACAGGGTCAGTAAAGTTTCCATTATGTCCTGTTATGTAATATTTGTCTCTGCAATATAAATTGTTGCTCTGTAGCAAAGTTTCCTTGTTTAGAAGAGATCTGCTTGTGTTACTCTTTTATTTAATGAAATCCAATGTCTCCCTTCTGAATCTAGAATAAAATACAATAGATCCCACAAATCGACAGATTTAAATTCTAATAGCTTATGCCACTAGCTTTTAACTTTAAAAACTTAAAACTGCAATAAAATTTT
The DNA here is from genome assembly GCF_016432865.1 of Antechinus flavipes. NCBI lineage: Eukaryota > Metazoa > Chordata > Mammalia > Dasyuromorphia > Dasyuridae > Antechinus > Antechinus flavipes. The sequence continues at coordinate 69,713,914 of NC_067399.1, forward strand.
AGTGTATCCTATATACCATCCTCTGTTTAGCTTCAAAGACTTTGACAAGTCCCACCCTATCTTTGTGGTTACTGTGTATTACTGTCTCCTAAAATCTGAAGTCACATCAAATCCATCCTTCCAAATCACTCTCTACCTCCCTTCTCTTTGTCTTAACATTGTCTATACGATATTCCTAGTATGTAACCCTTCTTATCTCTCCCTTACAGACTATCTTCTTTTTAGAGTCATCATAAGCATCATTTTCTACCTCTCTCTCTCTCTCTCTCTCTCTCTCTCTCTCTCTCTCTCTCTCTCTCTCTCTCTCTCTCTCTCTCTCCCCTGCATTTCTCTCTTGTTATATATACATATATATGCAGATATATACATATATACACATATACATACTTATGTATATAAATACACATTCATATATGCTTTCACTGTCTATCCATTAGACAAAAAGAAAATTTTCCATCCCTTTTATATGAATTCTCAGTATCTAACACAGTACTTGGCACACCAGTATTAATAAATATTTGGTGGTTGATTGATTAATTGAGAGTGGACTAAATCAGGGAAGTATCCACACAAATGTTAATTGGTTACTAGAATGAAATGGAACCTTGTTTCACCTGCCAGATGTGAATAAATGCGTCTTCATTTGTCTTCAGAAAGTAGATTATGTGCATAAGAGAGAGTTCACTATTTATAATTGATGGCATTTTGCCTACAGTAAATCATCCCAAGATCCAGCCTGACTTGACCTGGGTATTTAAGTAACAGGAAGAGGGTCAGGGAAAATCTTATTGAAATTTCTAAGTAAGATTGGGGACCATAAGTGTTGAGAGAATGAGAAAATGCCAACCATCATTGATGGAGATAATGTTAATAAAAATAATAATAATAATAATAATCACCAGAAGTCTAGTAAAAAACAAATGACTTAAAGGCCAAAGAAATTGTTACAAGAAAATGACAAATTTCATCAATAGAAAGAGTATCTAGATGGAATAAACTGTAAATTAATTGTAATAATATTCATAATAGGGATAGAGCACCAACCCTGAAGTCAGGAGGACTTGAGTTCAAATTTGGTCTCAGACACTTAACCCTTTTTGGATGTTTGACCCTGGGCAAGTCACAACCCCAACTGCCTCAGCAAAAAAAAAAAAAGTACATATATATATATATTCAAAATAATAATTTACTCATATAACATTCATTAAATTCAGTCCATTTGGATTACTGAACTCAAAGTGTAGTTGTTAATGACCCAATGCTAACATGGCAAGAAATCTCTAGTGGAAAATTCCAGGTACTTAACTTTTGTCTTGTGCTGTTCAATATATTTAATAATGACTTAGAATACAGGAAATACTCTTCAAATGTGTACAGAACACAAAACTGGATCTAAAGAAATCTTAATGGACTGAATTTAATGAAATGCAACCCAATCAATCAATAATCATATCATCAGCATCTACTATGAATTGAACTGGTTAAATAAATACAGATGGAAAATCTTACGCTCTGGACAAAAGAAAAATAAACTTTATAATTATATGAAAGAAGAGTAATGAATGACTAGAAAACAGCTCTTCTAAGAGTTTAACAAATTTCAAGCTCCATAGTAGTCAGTTATATGGTTTTGTTCAATCATTTCAGTCATATCTTTCTCTTTGTGATCCTATTGGAGTTTTCTTGGCAAAGACACAGAAAGATTTGCCATGTCCTTCTGATCATTTTACAGATGAAAACATTGAGGTAAACAGTTTTAAGTGACATGCCCAAGATCACCTAGCTAATATGTCTCAGAAAACAAATTTGAACTCAGAAAGATAAGTCTTTCTGATTCCAAGTCCAGCATTCTGTCTCCTGTACCCAAAGCCCTCAGTTATATAATAGGGCGTGTAAGTAAAGGGAATGTGACTTTGGGCTACATTTAAAGAGAAACAACTTCTATGAATGTGTAGGTATTAATGCCCCTTCTACTCTCTTCTTGTCAGACCTCATATGACGTTTTATGTTTATTTCTGGGTACCATAGTTAAAAAGGAGATTGATAAGCTTAAGAATGTCTAAGAAATGAAACCAGAATGACAAAAGATCTTGAGTTCAGGTCATATAATTATTGGTTGAAATAATGAATATAAATTGCAAGGGATATTGAGATTTATCATTAGGAAAAGCTTTCAGATAATTAGAATTGTCCAAAAGTAGAATGGGCCACCTTAGATGGGTTCCCTTTTTTGGAAGGAAAGAAACAAGCATTTACTATGTACCCACTATGTACCAGGCATATTTGATAAATATGATCTCCTTTGGTGCTCACAATAACCACATGAGATAAGTGCTATTATGCCATTTTACAACTAACGAAACTAAGACAGACAGTTTAAGTGACTTGCCAGCTAGTAAGTTCACCTAGCTAGTCTGAGGTCACATCTTGATGGATATGAACTCCAGACTCAATATTCCAACTGCCTAGCTGTCTGAGTAAGGTTGGATTGCTATTTATCTGGATATATTATACTGGACACTCTTGTCATGTACAGTTGGACTCAATGGCTGATGAAGTCCCTTTCTTCTCTCAAGTAAATAAAATGTGATTCAGTGAATTATATACTATATATCACATATATAATGAATAAAAGGTAGTTTGGCAAAGAAATGTAGTAGCATCTAGGACAATCAAGAAAAGCTTCAGAGAAAACATTCAACTTTAACTTACTCCTAACAGAATTCTAAAAGGTGAAAGGAGGGGGGAATGAATAGTGCATTCCAGATGTGTATAGGGGATGATAAATGAAAAAAAGTAGTAGAGTCAGGAAACAGTGTCATGTGTGAGAAATAGCAGGAAAGCTGGTTTGGCTGGATTAGAGTGTATATGAGGGGAAAAAAATACACACAAACACATACATACATACATATGCATATATACATGACTTTTTTTTTAATTTAGCTAAGTGACTTGCCCAGGATCACACAGCTAAAAATAGTTAAGTGTCTGAGATCAAATTTGAGCTCAGATCCTCCTGATGCTCTCTTCACTGTACCATCTAGATTGGGGTAAGCTTGCAAAATACTTAAAAATGTAAACTGAGGATTTTATTTTTTTTTTAATTTTAGAAATTTTTTGATTCTAGAAGTAAAAGGGAACTATCAAAGTTTCCTCTGCTAATCACTTGTACATACATTAGGCAAATCATTTAATTCTCTAACTATAATGTCATTCATTTGTAAATGTATTGTTCAATTTGTAAACTGGATGAGATTTGGACAGATATTTAATTAGATGAATTCTGAGTTCCCTCCTAGCTCTAAATGTGTGAACCTTGAATTTCAGTCTCCTTTGATGTGCTTAAGGTCACATGGCTAATATATAGTGAACTTGGGATATGATGCTCATTGACCTGACTCCAAACACAGTATTCTTTGCAGAACACCATGCTATCATCTCCCTTCAAGAAAACTTCTTGTAAAATTCAAGATGCTAAATCAATAAACAGCAATAGCAAAATAGAACTTCACATGCTCACTGAAAGACAAAAACCTAGACAGCAGCAGTGCCTATAGACCGGAGTCTAGCAAATGAGAAACGTGCCTGACATACTCAAAGAACTATAGAAAAAAAGAATTGTGATTTGAGGCTTTTTACATTGGATATCTTATGATATATAGCAGGGAGGTAATAGTATCTGTCTGAATAACTCAGTGACTAAGACCAGAAGACATTTTTCAGTTTGGGGTAATTCATTATTAGTTCCATGCAATAGGAGGGCATTCCATGATTGGCAATAGAAATATTTTAAAGGCTTCAAAGATTGATTTATGAGGAGATATTAAAGCAATTAAATATGTGCTAAGAAAAAAAAAAGTCTAAGGGGCATGGCTGTCGAAAAATCTGGTTACAAATATGATAGAAGTAAATGAATTAGTTGAGATGATAAAAATGAATGTGATGAAGAGTAATGAGAATAAATTAAGAAATTAAAAATATTTAACTGGTAATAACAGGCAGTGGTGGTCAGCAATATACCTCCAAGGGTTACTGTCAAGCTGTGAGATCTGCAGTGATTTTCCTGAGGGAAACATTCTACTGGAGACACCAGGTCAGGAATCTCATATTGGAGAGGCAATTTATCCAAATTGAGATGGGACACACTTCCTGGATTTGTCATTAAAGGTCCATTCCTTTTGTAGTCTGACTGACCCTTGAGCCAGTTCTGATTCCCAGAAATCCTAGTCAGAGAGACACATGTAAAACTTTGAAGAAAACTAGGAGTGTGTGTCTAGGTGTCTGTGTCTGTTTCTGTGTGTCTGTGTGTCTCTGTGTGTATAATTTTGGGCAAACATATTTGTGGATGTGGGTGGTATAAAGCAAAAATATCAACAGCAGAAATGAGCACCCAACCAGGGTGCTATGACAGAAAAATTAAGCCAAAATTAATTAGTGATTGCATATAGAAGATCTTTGAAAAGAATCATAGATTCTAAGAGCTGGGAAGGACTTTAGGGGCCATCAAGTCAAACAAGGTTCTTAGAATCTAGCTAGTTAAATGCATAGATTGACTTGGAGTCAGGGAGATCTAAGTTTAAAATCCTGCCTTGGATAATTACTATCATGTGACTGTGGGCAAGTCATTTAATTGCTGCTCAGTTTCATCATCTGTAAAATGGCATAATAATAGGACCCATCTCCCACAGTTGTTGGTCAAATAAAATAACATAGACAGTGCCTTACAAACTTTAAATTACTATTATATAAATTTATAAATAAATTTTATAAATTTTTCTACAGTAAATCATCCAGTCTTTCATGACTGAGAAGGAGCCTTTCTGAGATACTTTGAGATGGTTCAGAGTACTAGGGAAAGTTTTTTCCTTCCATCGAAGTTTTAATTTCAAATTAAAACTTCTCTTCAACTAGCAATACAATAGTTCTAGTTCTAACTTCTGGTGCTAAGTAAAATAAATGTTCCATATGATGGTCTTTCAAATATTAGCTTTCAACCTTCCCTAGTATGTCTATATGTAGACATATAAGCTGTCCCAAAAGTCTTAGTGCAGTTCTAAGCTTTTCTAGCTATGTAAAAGTTTAGAGTACATAGCTATAGCTTCACAGCTATTAAGCGCCCCATCAAGATTACAAGCTAGTTCTTCATAATTTCAAGTGTATTTACTAGGTATGGAAGTGAATTTAGGATTATGTCTCAGAATAGGGAAAAAAATAAGTTGAAAGATTATTATCCCCAATGTACAATTAAGAAGCAAAATTAAAATCCAGGGCCCTAAATGTTGGAGGGGATGTGGGAAAACTGGGACATTGATACATTGGTGGAAGTGTGAACACAACCATCCATTCTGGAGAGCAATTTGGAACTAGGCTCAAAAAGTTATCAAACTGGGCATACCCTTTGATCGACCAGTGATATTACTGGACTTATATCCCAAAGAGATCTTAAAGAAAGGAAAGGGACCTGTATGTGCACAAATGTTTGTGGCAGCTCTCTTTTTAGTGGCCAGAAACTGGAAACTGAGTGAATGTCCATCAATTGGAGAATGGCTGAATAAATTGTGGTACATAAATGTTATGGAATATTATTGTTCTGTAAGAAATGACCAGCAGGATGAATACAGAGAGGCTTGGAGAGACTTAGATGAACTGATGCTGAGTGAAATGAGCAGGACCAGGAGATCATTATATACTTCAACAACAATACTATATGATGATCAATTCTGATGGATGTGGCCATCTTCAACAATGAGGTGAAACAAATCAGTTCTAATAGAGCAGTAATAAATTGAACCAGCTACACCCAGCAAAAGAACTCTGGGAAATGAGTGTGAACCACTACATAGCATTCCCGATCCCTCTATTTTTGTCTGCCTGCATTTTTGATTTCCTTCACAGGTTAATTGAACACTATTTCAAAGTCCGATTATTTTTGTACAGCAAAATAACTGTATGGACATGTATACATATATTGTATTTAATTTACACTTTAACATATTTATCATGTATTGGTCTATCTGCCATCTGGGGGAGGGGATGGGGTAACAAAGGGAAAAATTGGAACAAAAGGTTTTGCAAGGGTCAATGCTGAAAAATTAGCCATGCATATATCTTGTTAATAAAATGCTATAATAAAAAAAAATAAAAAAAAATAAAATTCAGGGCCCTATAATTCAAGTCAAACCCTCTTTCCACTGAATCCCACTGTGTGTCAGGAATTCAGTGAACTAGGCCAGTATGAGAGAAATTGCAAAAGGCCTCAAAAAAGAGGTATGATTGAGTTTAATATAAATTATATAATTGGTTATAATATAAATATTATATATTTAAAAGGAATAGCAATCTGTACTATAATAATAGATTTGCAGTTTCAGGTACAGTTATCTTTTTATTATTATATTATATTATGTTATGGAAATACTGTTTTATTCCATAAACTAAAATTAAGATAGATATTTTAAAAGGAAACAATTCCAATACTACATAAAAAAATATTTTTTAAGGGAAGGTAGGTGAAGGGGTTTTACCAAATTTCTTTTATAACACAAATTTTGGTTTAGATACCTACACCAAGCAGAGCAAAAACAGAAAAAGAAAACTATGAGCCAATTTCCTTTAAAAATATTGATGCAAATTTTTAAAATAAAATACTAACAAGAAGATAATAAATATGTCATAAAGATCATATGCTATGACTAAGCAAAATTATACAAAAAAATATAGACCTAGTTCAAAATTATAACTGACGGCATCAGCATAATAAAGCAAAGAAAATCAAAAGATTATCTGAGTAAATGCAGAAAAAGCTTATAATAAAATACAACATCCATTTCTATTTTTTAAAGCTAGCAACAAAAATAAATGGAGCTCTTAAATTGATAAATTGTATCTATCTAAAATCAAGAGTTAGCAACATTTATAAGGGGGATAAACTAAAAGCCTTCCCAGCAAGATAAGTAAGGATGCCCATTGTCACCTTGATTATTTAACATTGTATTATAAATGTCATCTATAAAGAAAAGATAAGAAAAAAAAAGAAATTCAAGGAATATTAATAGGGAGGAGGAAAGAAAAGTATTGCAGACAATATAATGTTATCCTTAGAGTACTCTGGATAATCAGCTAAAAAAAACTAGTTAAAGCAATTAACAATTTTAGTAAAGTTGAAGGGTATAAAATAAATTAATGTAAATCATCAGCATTTCCTACATATTCTGAAAAAAATCCTTCAGGAAGAGATAAATTCCATTTTAAATAATTGCTGATATTATAAAATCCTTGGGAGTCTACATGTCAAGGAAAATCCAAGGACTACATGAATACAATTTCAAATCATTTTTCACCCAAAAAAGACAAAACTAAACAAGAAAACAAACACTAATTATCCATAGATAAACTGAGCCAATATAATAAAAATGACAATTCTATCTAAAATAATTTATTCAGTACCATGCCAATCAATGGTAATGTTGTATTGTTTTTATTTTTATGGGGGTTTTTGTCTGTATTTTCCTTAACAATATGTTTTTTTTTTTTTAATAGTCTCAAGCAAGGGCAAGGAGGAAGGAGAAAAGAAAATTTGGAACTCAAAATTAAAAAAGAATGATAAAAATGTTTTTATATGTAATTGGAGGAAATAAAACATTATTAAAATAATAAAATTCGTCTGGAAGAATAAATGGTCAATGATATCAAGGGAATCAATAGGGAAAAATGTGAAGGAAGGCAGCCAAGCATTACCAAATTTAAAACTGTACTATAAAGCAGTAATCATCAAAATAGTCTGATACGAAGAAATCGAGTTGTGGATCAGTGCAATAAGTTACATACATAATACACACAAAAATAAATAACTATAATAATATAGTGTTTAGTAAATCCAGAAATATAAGCTCTTGAAGCAAGAACTCACTAATATTCAAAAACTGCTGTGAAAACTAGAAATCAATTTGGCAGAAACTGGGCATAGACCAACACCTCACTCTATAAGAAGATAAGTTCAAAATGGATAAATTAGATGAAAGAAGTGATGTCATTAGTAAATTAGGGGAACATGGAAAAAATTTACCTATCAGATTTGTTTATAATCATATAAAGGATAGAGAATAATGGGAAATAAAATGAATAATTTTAAAGATGAAATTTAAAAATCCTTGCACAAAAAAATTAATGCAGCCAAAATTAGAAGAAAAATAAACAAATAGGTATAGGGGAGTTACAACACGTTCTTCTCCCCACCTCCACCCCCCCCACTTCCCCTCCCATAGCAGCATCATTTTTTTAATATATAGGAAATTGACCCTAAAGTATTAAAAAGGGGAGGGATTACCCTACTAATATAAATGGGCAATTTTCAGAAGAAATCAAAGCTATCTATAGCCATATAAAAATGCTATAAAGCACTATTGATTAGAAAAATACAAATTCAAACAACTCTTAGGTACTACCTCATCCCCCTCCTATCCTCTCACATTGGGGGGGACAAAAGAGGAAAATTACAAATGCTGAAGGACATGTAGAAAAATAGAGACATTAATGCATTGATGGTATAGTTTTTAAATGGTCCAACCATTCTGGACAAAAATTTGAAACCATGTCCAAAGGGCTACAAAATTCTGCATACCTTTTGACTCAACAATAGCTCTACCATAACTGTATCCTAATGGGGATTAAAAAAAAAAGAAATAGTTCTATATGTACAAATATGTATTATTTTAAGTCATTCTTATAGTGGCAAAGAATTGGAAATAGAAAAGACCCATCTCAATTCAGGACTAGCTGAACAAGTTGTGGTATATCATTATGATGGAATATTGTGTGCCATAAGAAATGGTGAGCAAGTTGCTTTAAAAAAATTAAAAAAAAAAAAAAAAACTGGTGTTATGGGCCAGAACTCTGAACCTGAAACAAAAGATGTTTACAAGGTAGTAAATGGAATTGAGGAGACAATAGTTTAGTATGGTTCAGTATGATTGATTTAATCCTATAACAAATAATAGCTTCCTAGTGATATAATGATTGGTATTTACTCAGTGTGGAGCATATAAGCTAGAAGTTCTCAGTGCCAAAAAAAGATAAGAGCACTCAAAAGTTGAGAAAGATTCATTCCATGGTCCACCTTTGTGGTGGCTGGAGGTTGAAGCACAAACTTTTGGATTCTGAGAACCAGGGAAGACAGAGACTGTGGTGGTGGTCCTCCTGCCTCCCTCACAGAAACCAAGACACATTCAGGAGGACCTCAAAAAAGCTGGCCCGGGCCCCAGGGAAGGAGATAATGGACTTTAATACCTGGCTGTACTTGTGGTGATTACTGAACTGAAAGGAAGGTGCTCCCAGAGACCCCAAGAAAACTTCAACAGAGAACATTACAGCCTGGGAAGATTTATATGAATTGATTCAAAGGGAAGTAAACATAATTAGGAAAATATTATACAATAACAGCAATGTGTAGCTATAAATGCTGTAAAAAGTAACAACAAGAACAATTATCAATTGTAAAAAAAAAAAAAGAGTACTCTGCCCAATACAATGATTCAAGATGATTCCAAAGAAAATATGATAACAAATGCTATCTACTTCCAGAGAGTGAACTGATAAACTTTGAACACAGATTAAAGCATCTTTTCCCCCCATTTTCTTTATTTTTCTTAATGTATTTTTTTATAGAATGGCTAATGTGAAAATGTTTTGCATGACTTTACATGTAAAATTGATATTATTTTTCTGTCTTCTTAACAGGTTGAAGAGAGAGGAGTTAAAACTCATTCAAAAAATGTTATTAATAAATTAATTAATTAAAAAGAAAAATATTGCTAAGGTTGAGCCTTAAAGAGAAGGAATTGTTTCACATGGAACAAAAATCGCTGAAAGGAGACAGTAGTTTTGATGACAATTACAAGGGACAGATAATTCATTTGCACAAGGAGTGGGTATATCTTGGGGCTTATCAAAGGGTAAACAGTGTTGTACTAAATAATGTTTAACAATCAGTTTAAGGGGGGAGAATAATACTGTTATACAACAGTACAATTACAATTTAAGTTTAATTTTCATGGTTAAATTTTCACTACCATTTTCTTGTCTAGACAAAAAAAAAAGAAAGAAAAAAAATCAACCTTTGATATAGAATTTTTTTTAATTACCAAGGTATAAAATAATTTATTATTATGAAAATTTAACTATTGGCTCAGAATCACATATGTTTCCAACATACTCATAATAAGGCAATATAGCCCTTCTCCCTTGACACCCAAACTATATATTCTTTCATGTGGACACTATGGAGTTAAAGCCCAACATTATCCTCAGTACTTCTAGATGTCTGAAGGGCAGGAAAAGAGATTGTTATTGTAGGAAATACCTTAATAAAAGCATTTTGAACTAACATTTGAATCTTAATCACAATTAAATCTCATTTTGAATAACACCAGGAGAAATGACCTTCTTATCATCTATTCATAGATTAATCAATTCTTTGAATTGGCAATTTGGCCAATATCTCCACACCATACAAGAAGTCTCCATGCAATGTCATTTACAAGTTGTCAGCCAATTACTTCTCACTGTCTTATTACTAAATGATTATTATTGTTAGAAATTTTTGCCTTTCCCTGAGCTGCATCATTCCTCATAACTCCCACACACTGGTTATAATTCTAATTTATTAAGTAAAACAGAGTAATTTTCCTTTTTTCCAAATATTTTAAAGCAGCTTTTGTAAATTTTCCCTCCTCTAACTCACCTGCCAACATCACCTTTTTTCCAGGATAGATGAAATTATAGTTTCAAATCAAATAAAATCCAATGAGATCATTTGTAATTATTTAGCACAGAGCTAGGCACATAGTACATTCTTAATAAGTGCTTGTTCTTTTTGCTTTCTGCTCCCTAAACATTTCTAGTTTCTTCAAATGATCCTCCTAGAGTAAGATTTAAATTATAGATGTCATTTGAGGAACTCAGGGACCACTTAATTCAATCCTCTCATTTTCACGTTCCCTTTCCATTTGGGTCAACATAATTGAGGTGGCCCATGATTTAGCTGCCCCCAAATACCCCTTTATATGAAATTAAAATATAACATAAAATCATTGTTTGCCTCAACCGAAATATTTTCCTTAAACCAGTAGAAATCCTGGTTCTCTGAGTTTCTGTAATCTCTCAGGATAAACTTAGATAAACTTAAGACTTCTTCCTGGTACATTCCATCAAGAACTCCCTATAGTCCTATCAGCTAGTCCCATAAATAGACCTTCTAAACACATCTTCCACAGAGGCACTCAGCAAGAATCTCCCCAAAACTCATTATAGCATTCTAGGGGGAAAAATAAAACATCATAAAACAGAAAAAATAATCTGGCCAAATATAATTTGTTTTTTTTTTTAAGTTTCTGGTTTCAACTTTGTATCTAATCTTTTCCTAAGAGAATTCATATTTATCTTTGTTTTTCACATGGTAGATTAGAGACAAAATAATTCATAGCCCAGAAACTACCTCTATACCCATGAACTGCAATGATAAGAGTAGTATTATATAGCTCTCAGTCCTTAGTTCTTTATGCATCTCTTACTGTGTTTGCATTAGGGTTTATGCAGGCTAAAGATGACCATGTGATGGTAGTACCAACAAGGTTTTTTCTCAAAAGAAAATTACTTTAAATACAATATAGACATATTAGTCTATTCCTAATATTTAAAAGTCTATTCCCTCTAGTCTATTCCTAATTAGCCTATTCCCAATATTTTAAAGAGCTTTCCACTGCTGTGGTTTGGTTCTCAAATGCTGAAGCGAAGCAAAATCCAATTTCTCTTAGGAATGTATAAATGATGTAGATTCACAAGTAAACAAACCTGATTTTCAGAAATGTAGAAATCTGTCTGTTTCCCCCAGTCTCATAGCAGCTCCCCCATGCAGATAACATCCCTAATCTTTTTCAGTACATTTCAAAAATCTGTATGCAGTCATTCCCCAAACTAAATTCTGGAATAATGACTTTATAAGCTACAGTTTTCTGGGAAAATGTGTTCTCCATTGAGGTGTTTGGGGAAAAGTTTGTTGCACTCATATAAAATTTAAGAAAAAAACAAACAAAAATATTCAAAATCCAAACTTTGCCTAAGTGGAAACTTCTGAATAACAGGGATTTTGAGCTTTCTAATAATTTTACATTTCCTTACAACTCATTCAAAAAGTTTAGACAATACTTCAGGAAATCATTACTTCATAGATTTTGAGTTAAAGTTGGATATTGATCCTAAAAACCTTATTTTAAAGAAAAGGAAACTGAGGCTCAGAAAGGCTATTTGATTTACACAAAGTCATAAGCAAATACTATTGAATAATATTAATTATGTTTATATTTTAACTTAATAAGGTTTCTCTGAGGTAAATTATAAAGGATTAACATTTCCTTTCTTGCACACTTAAGTCAATAATTTATGAATATTAAGACAATTTATTTTTACCAAAGAAATTTGGATGTGTGATTTCCTTCTCAATTTTTTTTAAGAATATGTGCAAAAAGGTTTGTAGCAGTCCTTTTGCAAGTGGCAAAAAACTAGAAACTGAGTGGATGCCCTTCAGTTGGAGAATGGCTGAATATGTTATGGTATATGAATGTAGAGGGCCACAAATAGTGGGGAACTCGGTGAGATATAAGATCCTTTAGTCCAGTAAAAGAAACTCTGCTGATAATGTTTGGTTTGGCTCCCCATCTCCCCCTAAGGGCTCTTGGCCTTCCTGAGAAGTCAGGGGGTGGTGACAACCTGGGTTATAAATAAAGCAGAGTGATACCAAGTGGGAAAGAGACATTTACATACAATAGCAAGTTGTTTATGTGGTCCCACAAGTTGAGTATATAATTAGCACATGCATAGTGTGCTGTAATTATGTAAGGGTATTAGGGTATATAAGACTGAGAGAATCTGGAATAAATGGACTTCATGTTTCACCATCCATGTGAATCCTGCCTCATCACTCTTCTTCTAAGACCAAGGACTCAGACTGGGTACCAAGATCCTCCAGAGAGCTAGTCCGAATTTTACATATGAATGTTATAAAATATTATTGTTCTATAAGAAACGATCAGTAGGATCATTTCAGAAACACTTGGAAAGACTTCCATGAACTGATGCACAGGGAAGTGAGCAGAACCAAGAGTGCATTGTACATGGTAACAAGATTATATGATAATAAATTCTGATTGAAGATGACTCTTCAACAGCAAGATGATTCAGGCCAGTTTCAATGGACTTGTGATGGAGAGAGCCATGTGCACCCAGAGAAATGTATTGAGTGTGGTTCACAACATAATATTTTCACCTTTTTTGTTGTTGTTTTCTTTCACATTTTTCCAATTTGATCTGATTTTTCTTGTGCAGCATGATAATTGTGGAAATATGTATAGAAGAATTTCACATGGTTAACATATTGGATTACTTGCCATCTAGGGGAGGGAGTGGGGGGAAGAGAAGGAAAAAAAATCTTGAACACAAGATTTTGCAAAAGTGAATTTGAAAATTGTGTATTTTATGTTCAAAACTCGTGTATGTTTTGAACATAAACAGCTTTAAAAATTTTAAAGAAAATTTTATGTAATATTGATACTGAATTGTTTCTTAAAACAATTTTTTGTGAATCCATATGAGACCAACTTTTTTTTTTCCTTTGGAAGTATCTATAATGAGGTCAACTTCCTTTTTCTGAAATAAAATTATTTCAAAATCTCTATTTGGGCTTCTGTTGTTTGAATATTTTATACTTTTGAAAGTTTCCTTTTATTTCTCTTTTATACAGTACATATAGTAAATGAAGTTTTAGCAGGTTATAAAATCATTGAATTTTATTATCCTCAATTTTAAGGGAAAAAAAGTAACCTTAACTTGGAACATGACACAGGAACAGTTGTGCTTTTGTGTATTTTTTGGAGTCTATTATTACCTCTATGAAACTAAATTTTTATTCTCATTGAATGTTTCCAAGTAAACTGCCTTTAAAAAGGAAGGAAGGAAAAAGTGATTTTTGAGGGAGTAGATGCTTTATAGAAGGATCAAGGTATCTAGCTTTTACAGGCTACCAAGATTTTTTTTTCTAAAATTAGTTTGATATAGATTTGAATAAAACAAGAAAGTATCATCAGCAAAAAATGTTCCTTCCCTTCCCTCATTCTTTAATACTCTAGTCTTTGTCTTGCCTATGACAAAACTTTTTTTCTTCCTTTATATTGTTACAAGTTAGTTTTGTTGTTATTGTTCCTGTTCTTCTCACTGTTCTTGTAACTTCAAGATGCCTAAGTGCACTGAAGTGAAACCTTTAAGCAATTCCTCCTGTCATTGAGTCTCTGTAAATATCTTCTCTTGTTTTTTGAGAGTTTCCAAGAGAGCTATTTCCAAGAAACAATTTGCATTTTCCCCCATTTTAAACATTCTTTTGTGTCCTTCACTAACTTGATCCCTCTACAGCAAAATTTACTGCAGTATCTTGGTCACTAAAGTGTACTCTTTAAGATCTGCAATTTTTGTAGTTTTTCTTGCAATAATATACATCTTTTAAAAACATCTAATTAAAAATTCAAGAAAAGAGAAATTAAAGTATCTGTTTACAGAAAAAAAAATTTAGCATTCAAATGTCAGAAAACTAGCTAAAGGGGAGAAAAATGGCTCAGTTCAATTTCCTCTAGTCAGGGTCAAGCATTTTGATTCAACTTATTGTCAGCAAAAGCACCTACACATAACCTTTTCTGTTTAAAAAAATAAACCATAACAAAATTGTTATGTATCCCACATAATCCTCACATTACCATTTATACAGCCTCAATGTCTTCTTCCCTGCTCTTATCTTATCTATCATTCTTTGTCATTTTCTCCTTCCCACCAACCCACTGAAACAAAGTAATAAAGGATATTTCTCTATCTCATATTTAAATATAAAATGTGACAAAACATTTGATGCATGACCTGCTCCCTACAATGAATACCCCTTAATGAACATGTGAAGCATGATAATATAATAGAAAGTTAACTAAATTCAGTCAGAAGATCTGGATTATAGTCCTAGGTCTCTTGTTAACAAGGTCTATGACCATAAATAAGCCATTACTGATCTGTGGGATTCAGTTTCCTCCTATGTAAAATATAGGGGTTTAAATGTACTTAAATCATAATAGCTGTCCACAGTATAACAAGGTAGCCAAAGTAGTAACTATAGTCCCAGGCTGCATTAAAGAAACATGAAGTAATATGGGGGAACAGAACAAGGGAGGTAACAGTTGTCTTGTCAAATAACATTTGGAATACCAAATTTAATTCTGGATGCCACATTTTGACAAATTAGTGTAGGTTTCCCTTGAGGAGAAAGCAACCATCATGGAGAAAAATCAGAAAACCATGCCATATGAGTTGGTTGAAGGAACTTAGGCAGATATGTGAAATTCTATCATGGGAAGAATCATAATTTTTATTCTTTTTGAATATAAATACTGTATCTATTTTATTAAATATTTCTCAAATACATGAAAAAAATTAACATTGATTTCCTAAAAATTAGAGTTCCAAATTTTCTTCCTCCCATTCTTCCCCAATTCTTGAGAAGGAAAGAAATTTGATTTTGATATTTGATATTTATGTATGAAGTCATTCAAAACAAATTTCCATATTAGCTATATTGCAAAAGAAAATATAGACAAAAATAAAATAAAAATAACATATAGTAGAGTGGAATCATTATCTTGATTAGAGTAGCTAAATAAGTTTTCCACAGTTGATTATCTTTATAATATCTCTGTTATTCTTTATAATGTTATCCTGATTCTGCTCACTTCACTTTGCATTAGCTCACATAAGCTTTACCAGGCCTTTGTGAAACCATCCTGTTCATCGTTTTATATGGCACAATAATATTTCATCACAATCATATTACACAGCTTATTCAGCCATTCTCCAATAAGTGGTCATCCCCTCCATATCCAATTTTTTACCATCACAAAAAAGCTACAATGAAAATATTATTTTATACATATAGGCCCTTTTCCCTTTTGTTTCATATCTTTGGATAAATATCTACTCTGGATAAATTTGGATATTGTTATATATACAAATAACCTTTAAGCATAGTTCTGAATTGTTCTTCAGAACTGTTGACTAGTTCACAATTCCACCAACAATGAATTAGTATTGTAATTTTTTTTTTACATCCCCTTATTCACTTGTCATTTTTTTCTGACATGTTGTACAATTTGATAGATATGAAATGCTACTTCAGAGTTATTTTAATTTGCATTTATTTAATCAGTACATAACACTTGCACCAAGATAGAATTATAAACATTGAGTGGAAGCTGTAGAGAGAGATTTAGGTGTGAAATAAGGGCATTTTCCAAAGCAATATAAAATTAGAGTGGATTGCCTTGAAAGGAACTGATTTCTCCATCACTGGAAGCATGAAAGCAAAAACTAGACTGAATATTTTTTGGCAATATCATAGAAGGAATTCAAATAAAGATTATACTAAAAGCTTCTGAGGCTCCTTCTGACATCAAGGTTCTTTATCAAGAAAATTTCTAAAGCTTCAATATCCTATTATTCTGAGGGTTAAACATCTAGCAATGCTATTTTTTAAAAATCAGATACTTGTCTTCTATAATCAAAAGACTAGACTTCAATTCAAAAAGCCTACATCCATATTCTAGTTTCAATAATTAATAACAATGTGAACCTGGACTAGTCTTTTACTTCTCTGTACCTTAGATTTCTCATCTATAAAATGAGACTGATGATACTTGTATTATTTACTTTCCAGGGCTATATTGCAGCAAATTTTTTGTAAACCTTAAAGTGAAAGAAATATGATGAGAATTATGATAATAGTTGATGTTTTATACTCATAAAGGGAAAAGGTTTTGCTTCAAATTACATTATTCAATGTTATATTTTAAACTCAGTTTTCATTTTTCATAAGCCAAAAGGTACTTGGGAAATAGAACACAGAAACATTTCACCTTTCATGGGATTATTATTTGCTAGATCGAGAAACACCAAAGAATGAAGTGTCCCACCTTCGGTCACACTAAAAAATAGGCCAATAAATCTATTACCATAATACAGGTCAAATGCCACTAAAACAAATACCAGGCCTACAAAATCACTGTCAGACAGATACTGCCAGAATTGAGCTAACTCTGCTCAAGCAAAATAAAATGCAAAAGAATTACATTTAAATACCTCTTTGCCATTTTTGTAATGGACTTTGAATTCATTCAATGAACATTTTATTAATTGTGCTGGTTTTAGAATTAGAAAACTTAGTAAGGGTTTGAATGTCTGAGATTTACTAGTTGTATGACCATCAAGAAATCATCACATCACCTTAAATTTCTGCTTTGTAAAATGTGAATAACAATAAATTCACTGCTTATCATTCTAAGATGTTAGAGTGAAAAATACATTGTAAAAATTGTAAAAGGATATAGTATTGTAAATTGAAATTATTTTTGCTCATAACAATAACCAACATAGTATATATTGTACTAGTCACTAGGGAGATATTAGGATAAATGAAAGATTTCTACAAACCTTAGAGTGTATATACATGCATTACTATTATTATTAGCAACAACAATAAGTGCCTAATATATACAGAGGTAAAAGGAAGCATAGCATATTTAGATAGTCAGGAAAACTTAGGTTCAAATCCTATATCCAAAACACACTAGCTGTGTGATTCCAGGAGACAAGTCATTTACCATTTCAGTGCCCCATTCAACTCTTTAAGACTATAAGTTAAAATCAGATTTGCCCGTTGGAATTGGTGGGGAAATCACAGAGAGGTCACAGCCAATAATAGGCTATGTACAACTCTGGGCATGAAGTCAAGGACAGAATTAAAATTTCAACACTGCTGGTTATTGTCTATAAGACATTGAAAGCATTAGGTTATATTTCTTCTGAAGAAGGGGAAAATCAAGGGGGCATGATAACCATCTTCAATTATCTAAATGATTGTCCTAAGGGAAAGAAATAAGATTTATTCTATTTCATCCTGGGGGTCAGAACCAGAAGCAGTGACTAGAAGTTGCAAAGACAGAAACTTAAACTCAAAAATACTACTAACACTCAGAGATGCCCCAAAATTTAATGGACTCTCTTTAAGAGTCAATGTGCTCCTCCTCTTCAGAGATCTTAATGCAATGGCTGGAGGATCTCTTGATGAATGTATTAGAGGGCAATCATTTCTTGAAGAAATGGAAAAGGAATCACTGAAATCCTTTCAGCTTTCAAACTCTAATTCTAATACCTCTGTAGAATCTAGTTTCTTCATCTGTAAAATGGGTGAGGGAAGAGGGACTAAAAGTCCTTTTCAGGGATAAATCTATGCTTTCAGAATACCTGAAGTAAAGACATGATGCAGGAGTTGCTAGAGATTACAATGGAATCCAAGTTAAAAAATGGCAGAGTTCAAAAGGAAACATTCAGTTATCAGGGTGATGATACAATACCAATTTATTCAACTCCATATAAAATTTAATTTTAGTTCATTTCTCAGAAATAAATGATTTTGTTTTAAATTATCATGACCATTGGTGGCAGTTGTTATCAGATTCTGATATTTTTTAGGAACTCAAAATACATAATTTTGGAGGATAATTATAATTCTACTTACCTATAGTGTAGGAAAAGGAATATTTAGTCAATGAATCAGATGATAAGTATTTATTAAGCATTTTCTATGTGTCAAGAACTGTACTTAGAATTGAGTATTATAAAGAAAGGCAAAACACAGTCCTTGTCCTAAAGAAGCTCACAGTCAAATGAGGGGGAGGCAGAATGCAAAGAACTATATATAAATAAGCCATAGAGATAAAAATGGAGATTAACAACAACAAAAAAGTATGAGAACTGAGGGGGATCTGGAAAGAGATGATTTTAGCTAGTACTTGAAAGAAGCCAAAAAAGGAGAGGAACAGAGATGAAAAGGATTCCAGACCAGTGAAAATGCCTAGAGTCTAGAGATAGAGTATATTTTTCAAAAAAATCTTTTATTCATTCAACAAACATTTATTATGCATCTTATGAAGACAAAGCACTGTGTCTAGGCACTGAGAAAGAAATTTCAATGAGATCTTTCACTTGAGTTCATGGAATTTACCATCTAAGTAGTCAGGTAAAAAAATTTGTTTAATACAGTCTTGCACACAGAACTGATTTAATAAATGCTATAACATATAATAAATTATAAAAATAAATTAGTAAATGGAATAGAATTGACTAGGTAATTTTAGAAATATTGCAAAATAATGCTTTAGAAGGGATTTGGAAAAAAATTATTCTAGGAGATGTAAGGTCTTTGTCAATTGAGGTGAGTGTTGGCTATCAAAGGAATAAAGCTATAAAAAAGCAAGATGAATAAACAAATGAATGATAAAATACTTAGTGCCTATTGTACTAAGCATTGTTAAAACAAATTTTTAAAACTAGGTAGTTCCTTATATCAAGTATTTCACATGTTTGGAGTCAAGAATTATAGGTGAAATCAGCTTGAGAATAGGTAAGTGGCAAGATCCAGAGGTTCACAGAACACAATAGTAGGATGGACATTATGGCACAGAACACTAGAAAGTCCAACAGGAAGGTGGATGGGTGACCTAAGGATCCTTCTGCAGTAAGGATAATGGTAAGGTTAGAGGTCCAAAAGGCCTAGTCAAATGGCAAGACTCATGAATCAAGAAAGGGTAGAGGAAGGCAGATCAGGAGCTTACAAATCCATCCCTTTACCCACCAGGAGGTACTCATAGCTCAGCACAACACCATTGAAGAAGAAAACAAAGTACTCTTTCCCCATGGGTTTTCATCATCTAGCCATGATGAACTCTATAGACAATAATTATGAATTCTATTTAGAAGGCAGAAAATAAATCACACAAGATGTTTGAGAAGAGCAATGTTATAATCAGTTCAATGCTTAAGAAACATTGTTCTTATGATCATTGAAAATTATATTTTTCACTGCAAAAAAAGAAACTAAGGAGTGTTAATAGGATATTAACACAGGATATTAAACTACGAAGAGACTTTAGATACAATCTAGTCCCACATCCTTATTTTTATAGGGCAAGAAACAGAATCCTAAGGTAGATCAATAACTTGCCTAAACTCACATAGACAAATAGTAGAGAATCTAGGTCCTTGAAAGTAAGGTCACTGGGACAAGGCTGCTTCCTCTATCCACATATTCTCTCATTCTCTCATTCTCTCTCTCTCTCTCTCTCTCTCTCTCTCTCTCTCTCTCTCTCTCTCTCTCTCTCTCTCTCTCTCTCTCTCTCTCTCTCTCTCTGTCTCTGTCTCTGTCTTTCTGTCTCTCTCTCAGTTCAATGTAGTACAGCAGCTCTTGCAAAAGATAAAATAAAAGCGTGAGTACATTCTGGTTGTAGGGGATAGGGGTCAGCAAAATACTGCTGCTATATTAAAAAAAAAAAAAAAAAAAAAAAGACTAATTAAGTACTATGGAAATCCCTCTTATGGAGATGCACTCAGCCAAATCACTGAGCATGATGTTCCAAGTTTTCCCTGCCCCCCATCGTGAAATAATCATCCCCATTGTTGACGTGCTTAATTACTGAAACTAAAGGGCAATGGACAATGATACTCTATAATGCACGTCCATATGGAGCACTATTCTTTATCATTAGGAAACTGCTTAGTTGCGTAGATCAACCTGGTATTTCTTACCTAGCGGGTATTAGTAGCCTACTTATCTGTTTTTCTAATGAGATGAATCATGGGGGGAATAAGGGGGAGGAGCTGGGTTAATGTTCCAAGGGGACTAATTAGAATCAGGTGAGAGCTTGAGAAGGCAACTAAGGTGATTTCAGTCAGAGCCCATATAAAAAGCTCTAATTAAGAAGAATGATGGACTTTACTTTAAGACCCTGAGAGGATATAGGATGCTCAATTTAACTCCCCCAACCTGGTGACCAGATAATACCTGATTTCAATGTATTTTTAAAGAAAAAGGGAAAAAATGCCTTTTCCTGAGTATGTCCATAAGAGTAAAAGGTCAGACTCAAAACGTTCATTTTAATAATGACTTACATTTGTAGAACACTTTAAGACTTATAAGGAGCGACTTTCTTTATATCCTCATCAATCAACACAATGCTGGCACACAATAGGTGCTAAAATAAATATTAGTTGACTGACTGATCAAATAAGTAAGGCAAGGGTCATTAGGTTCATGTTACAGATAAGCAAATTGAAGTCCAAATATTGAAGATATTCATAGATTCAGATTCAATCTCTGTCTTGTTGACCCCCAAATCCCTAGATTTGGGGCTCTTTTCTCTACTTATGTCTTTATTTAGAATATAGAATTATTCTGTCAGGGTAGCAAAGACATATTTTAGAAGGGAAAATAAAGAGGACTTTTTTTTTCCCTTAAATTTACTTGAGCAGATTCACTGTAGACTAATTTAACTGAGGTGCCATCTTAAAACCACACAAGCTTTAAATTTATCACTTTGGTAAAATTATCGTTCCATCCAAAAAAAAGGTATACAAGGTATTTTAGCTGCAGGGTGCATATCTGGAGAAAGTGTTTCCTGCAGAGCTTCTCAGTCTTTCTACTAAATTAACCGCACAAGAACTGGCCATGTTACCATATGACATTTCCTTTCCTAATCTGTTTAATGCCATGGTTTGCACATGATGTATTCTGATGGGCTTTTATGTTTCAGATACTTAAAAAAAAGCACATTAGAACTGCAATAGGGAATCTTCTACAGACAATAGAACTTGTTATAAATTGCATTTTCAGACAAAAAAAAAATGCTGGAAAAATGTAATCTGTTCTTTTGTTCTCCCTCTAAGAAACATTTTTACCTCCTGCATCTCTTCAGTCTCCCATGCCTGAGAAGCTTTCCTTTTAGTTCGCTTCTGCTGCATATTCCTTGCTTATGTGCCCCATTGGAAATGAATTCAAATCTATTTTAAGGGAAGAAAATCGACATCACTTGGAAAAGCAGTCAGCATTTATGCGGCGGTAAGGCACACACTAATACACTGGGAAAACTTTTGAACATATTTTTGAATCAAGTATGGATTTCAACTCCATAATCCCTTTTTGTTCCTACTAAAAGTGGCATTGCTTTACTTTATCTCTATTCTCCCAGCAGGTGCTTATGAACAGTTAAATTAGCTACAAAATAGCCCGAGCCGGCTGCCTCCACATTTCTGACATGTGGGTTTATGAAATGAAGAAAGAAATCTTTGCCATCTGAGCAGAGTGGGGCCATCACATATGGTTCTTTTGTCTTAAAAGAAGCTGCCAAGATTTATTTTAATGTAATGTCAATACACACATACATATGTGGACAGATGCCTAAGGCAGTGGCTTTCTGTTGTGCCCTTAGGTTTGGCCTTCAAACCTCGTGCTGCCAGGGAGCATCTTTCTTAATTTCTAATGGAGAGACAGAATCCCAAGTAATCAGTATTTTTTCATTTATCCTTCATGGAACAGCTTACTTGTCTTCTCTAGGACTCAGTTTCCTCATCTATGAAATGAAGAAGATGGATTAAATGATTTCTATAGATTCAGCTTTTTTTTATTTTTTAATTGCAAGGTAATTGCAATTAAGTGACTTGTCCGGAGGCTGGATTTGAGCTCAGGTCTTTCTGACTCCTAAGCTTATGTTCTTACCCACTACACTAGCTAGTTGCCTTCCCCCCCACCCCCTTTTTTCCCCTCAATTGCATGAATTCAGTTTTAAATCCTAGGAATAATTTTGTTTTTTGTTTTTTGTTTTGTTTTGTTTTCCTGAAGCAACCAGAAGACACAGGGAAATGTTAATGAATAGAGCTCTAGAAGTTTCCTGAGGGAGCCGTAGTTTCCAAAGCATCAAAATACAGCTTAAACATACTTCAGTACTTCAGAAGGTCCATCATTTCACTCACATTGGCAATCTCTTCTTCGGTACAGATTCTAATCCCTCTCTGCCTTGGCGTAGAAGGGAGGGGCAGTTGTACCATAATGTCACAGCACTGGACAGAGTAGCTTATCCTTTCTTTACTACTAATATTACTGGCTTTAATTGCTATTTTTTGACAGGTCTATGGGATTCAGTTCTGGATTTGTTCCACCTTGGAACTTGTGGTACTTTATGATTCTTTTTCCTTTGGAATATTATAATCATCTTTATGATATATATATATATATATATATATATATATATATATATATATATATATATGCATATACACACCCATACATATATATGTATATAACTTCTATATATTTTTCTGCTGAAATGATAAAATTAATTAATGATTTATATCAATGATTATGTATTATGCTCACTATGTTTCTCAGTAATCTAGTATCTGTACTACAAAGTGCATATGCTGGTAGGTGGGGCTGGGTGGGAGTCGAGGAAAAGTTGCAGATTCAAGACCCTCTTTTACCCAATCCTGCCTCTGTTATCAGCTTCTTAGGAGACACAATAGATAGCAGAGTCTTAATAACTGTTTGACCCTGTGTAAATCACTCTGTCTCTGTTTCCTTAATTATAAAATAAAGATAATAATAGCAGCTCTACTTCCTAGGGTTGTTAAAAGGATCAAATTAATAGTTATAAAAACAAAAAGCATAGTGTCTGGCACATAGGAGGTACTTAATGAATACTTGTTGAATAAATTACATGATTTTTATATACCTCAGTTTCCTACTCTACAAAATAGGGCTAATAACACTTGAGCAGCAGCACAGAATTGTTTTGAACATCAACGACAGATGGATACACACATACATATATACATGCTTACAAAAACATCCCTACATATCTAAATATCTATAAAGATACATGTGTGTGTATATATATCACCTTATCAGTTATTAATTGTAATTTTTTACACTTAATTGTAATTGTGATCAGTTATTAATTAATAATATAATAATATACGTGTGTGTGTTATTATTTCCATTTGAGTTAGCATAAATTCTTTTTTATAAGTAGAGGATAGAGACTGAAAACTGGAAATGGAAATCGATTATCATTTATCTGTAGGAGGATAGGATGATCCTTTCAACATTTTCCTTTAAGACCAGCCTGTCAGAAAGCAGAATTTACCAAAATGTGTTTAACTTATTGGTAGCAAATGTGCATTACCATAAAAAAGGTTGCATATGTAACAAATTAATTCCCAATGTGATATTCAATTCACCACATGGCACAAAGGCTATAGATGCTTCTTCAGTTTGAATCTAATTCCTTTTGCCTATTACATTACTGTCAGAAATCCTCATTAAGGTTAAGACTGAATAAATAATAGGGTGCAATTTTGAACAGCACATCAGAGGGCATGTCCAGGGGATGTGAATGCCAGAAGTACTGTATCATGCATGATTACTCACTCCAGCCAGTTTTCTATTGCCAGGGAATAACAAGATCACCTTCTCAGTATTTCAAGTGGAAATCCTGGCACATTAATTTTCCTCGTGGTATTTCTTTGAAATGCAAGAAGGTAGCACTTGGTGACCAATGCTCCGGGGAGGAAAAGGAAGTGTTTTCTGCTTGGATGAATTATTCCCTCAAGATGAAAAAAAGAAAGCCTTAAAGGAAAATGCCTCATTTGCAAGTTGTCATTTGGGAACAAAGCATTAATGGAAGAAGATAGGTCCTTGAGGGAGACTACAAACAACACACTGAATGCTCTTTGGGGAAAGCTAGAAGATATCAACACCATTGGCTATGGAACCCTTCAAGGATGATGGATTGAATTAGGAGGCAAACTCCCTGATGGCTGGGGAAAAAAGAAAAAAATTCCTTCCCCTTTCTGCCTAACAGGAGGTCAACAGTTTTCTAAGAGAAATTATTCCTATGGGAAAGGCAGTTTTCTAAGCATCAAAACATTGAATAGGCATATTTCAGTATTTCAGAAGACCATGATTTCACTAGTATTAGCAATCCCTTCCAGTACAGATTCTAACCCCACTTTGTTTTGTTAGATGCACTTTGAAGGTAGGTATGGAGGGTGGGATTCTGTGTCTTAATGCTACTGCACTGGAAGGCAGTAAACCTGGACACAAGTCCTAGCTACACCATTTACTAATATCTAATAGACCAAAGCATAGACTATGTGAGTTTCTATTTCTTCATCTATAAAATAAAAGTTTTGGATTAGGAGTTCTTAACCTTGGATAGCTATTTTCAAGGATGGAGAACTTCAATGGGAAAAACAAATTATCTTACTTTCACCAACCTCTAACTGAAATTCAGTATTTTTTTCAATCATGAATGTTAGTAATAACCCATAATAGTTATATGAGAAATAATTATTAATAGCCAATGTTTTGGGGATATTTAGATTTCCCTCTTTTTCTTTTATCCTCATTTCAAGATCTAAGTCTCTGAATACTGAGCTAATCTTTTCTGCTTTCTAGACTTGACTAAGGTAAGGAAATCACTGTTTTTATTCATTTGGAGGGAAAGTGGGGGACAAAAGATAAATTCTCTGAATAGATTGTTGAAGTCTGGGAGTAACTTAAGAAATAAATGACATAATCAAAGTTCAGGTGCAGCCCCTTATTGTAATAATCATCTCATTGATTGTTAACCAATCAGAGTTGATTGCCACCGTCAGGAACATCCCTATTCCAAAAGGCATATAAACCATGATCCTGACTTCCTGATTGTCTTTGGTCTAAGAGAGACTGATAATTGACAATTCTTTTATTAATGTACTGAAATTATTAATAAAATGATTAATTTTTTCAGAAATTTTGTCTCTTGAACCTTATCAATTACTATACAATATTAGCCTTATAGGCTACTAGGTGATTCAGTGGATAGAGTAGAAATCAGGAAGACTTCAAACCAAATTCAGCCTCAGATACTCACTAGCTGTATGAACCTGAGCAAGTCACTTAACTTGTTTGCCTAGAAGGAAATAGCATATCACTTTAATATTTTTGCCAAGAAAACCCCATGTAAGGTCACAAAGAGTGGGACACTACTAAATGATTGAACTACATATATTGAGCTTCATCAGCTTGCCAAAGGGGTCTATGACACAAAAAGATAAGAAACTCATGATTGAGAAAACCGCAAAAGTATTATTTATCTCTGATATTCTCTGATAACTTCATTTTTTATGTCTCAAGGTACCATCCCTAATAACTTGCTTTCTGGTGATGAACTACTCTATTTTAAGTAGACTGATCTTTGGATCACAGAAACAAAATCTTAAAGGGAATATTTGCAAAGTGCCTGAGACATAGTAGGTGTTTAATAAATGCTTGTTCTCTTTCTCCTCTTCTTCACCTTCCTCAGTTGTTATTCAAAGTCTTAATAGAACCTAGCACAGTTAATATTCCATGCACCACAAGTCTTCTAAAAGCCGGTTACCTCCATTGCAAGAGGACTTTGATGTAGAGGAAGAAGTTGGGCCATTTATTCAAAACTTAGAGTATAATTCATTCACATAGAGCAACTATATGTTGTCTCACTGAAGAAGATCTGCATTAAAATAAGTAAAATCATCAAGGAGACTGAGGCATGTTGATCTCCTATGAATATTCCAATGTAGCAATACTGCTATTCTGGGAAATGATAAGCACTGCCACATGAAAATGTCTTGTTTGAATGGTTCTAAGCCCCCATTTCTAATATATATATACATATATATATATATATATATATATATATATATATATATATGTATATATATATATACACACACACACAATAACCCTATATATACACATATAGCTATATGTTAGTATATATTAAATGAATAAATACATTATCTATATTTTCACATATATAAATATGAATATATAATTATAATAATCATAATGGCTAACATTTATAACTCTTATGTGCCAATTACTGGGCTAAGCACTTTACAATTATCGTTTGATTTGATCTTCACAACAACTTCATGAAGTAGGTTCTATTATTATCCCCATTTTACATATGAGGAAATTGAGATAAATAGTAGTTAAGTGTTTTCCCAGGGCCACA
The DNA here is from genome assembly GCF_016432865.1 of Antechinus flavipes. Classification (NCBI taxonomy): domain Eukaryota; kingdom Metazoa; phylum Chordata; class Mammalia; order Dasyuromorphia; family Dasyuridae; genus Antechinus; species Antechinus flavipes. The sequence continues at coordinate 69,740,919 of NC_067399.1, forward strand.
TCATTAGTAAGTATCTGACTCCAAATTTGAAATCAGGTAAATCAGAAAAAAATTATCCATAGAATCCCACATTTCTTCGGAAATCTGAAGGGAACACAGAAACTATCTAAGCCAATTCAATTGAACAGGAACCCCTCCTATTTGATCCTCAGAAGCTGATTACCCACAATTTGAAGATATCTAGTGGGGAGAGTTAATGATGCTTTATGAGTCAATGGATTCTATAGGTCTGTGTTGAAATATGTATATATATATATATATATATATATATATATATTATATATATATATATATACACACCTCAAGCCAAAAGCTGTCTCTCCAAACTTCTGATTCATAGTTCTGCTTTGTAGGGATAAACATGGCAGCCTTTCAAACATCTCAAGAAAGCTATTGTGTTCCCAAAGAGTGAATAGGACAGGACTCCTTCATGATCTTGAGCTCTACTCACCAAGATCTGGGTGCCTTGATTTCCCATCTGCCTCCCCATACCTCAACACTGGATATGTTTGCATGTGTTATTTATATCTATATTTATCCATGTTTAACGTATAGATTCGTAAAATTTTGTCCAGAGAGCAAACCTAAGAAAAGTAGGGAGAAATAGAAACAAAAACAGATTTTTGGTTAATTCAGGAGTTGGGATTATTATGATCAATTATATTTGTTAAAAACTTGAATAAATTGCTCAAAACATCAATACAGAACTTGAAGCAAAGGCTGAAGGACTACAAGTTATGAACTAATTAGAGAATGACCCAATTAAACTCTGACAATTCTGAGTTTCAATGAATCTCTGTTTTGAGGGGCATAGTAGACACATGACCTGGGACATGAAGTCTATAAATGCGAAAACTACTTCTTAGAAGAGTCACTTCTGCTGTAATAATAACTGCCTCAATCAAACTGAAAAATGAAGCAAAAGAAAAAATGGTAAGGGGATGATAGGACACATGGAGAGAAAGGATGGCACATCTAAAATCTACGAAAATAAAGATTAACCAAACCACACAGTGCCCTAAACACAGCACTGTGACTTATTTTCAGAATAGCCTAAGGCCCCAATGTTCATAAGTGTAAAAACGTGGATTGGTTTCACATTTTATCACTTAAGGCAAATCTGCAATAACCATTTAGCCTGGGGTTGCATGACAGGCATTTCATTAGCCACTATGCAGTTACATTTTTAAAGTCTAGTGTCTAAAATATTGGGGGAAGGGGAGATGGAGATGAGAAATGAAGTTGATTGTTTTGTTTTTATAAGAGAAAGCAAGTTTTAAGACTCTGTCAAACCCTTAAGTTGACCTGTCTCTGAAGATAGAAAGCACTGCAGGGAAGGAATCCACAAACTGAATAATATACAATCATCTGCAGCCCAACAAAGTTAGTAGGCATCACATATTTGTTCAGTGTGGTAAAGTGGGAAAAGCAATAGATTTTAAGCAAGAAAAATTTGTGAAAATCCTACATCTACTTATTAGCTGTATGACATTGGGAAAGTTATTTAAATTCTCTGATCCTCAATATTCTCCTCTATTATTCTTTTTTTTCCAGTTATGTCTGAACATATTTAGAGTTTTCTTGGTAAAGAAACTAGAATGGCTTGCCATTTCTTCTTCTAAGTCATTTTACAAATGAGGAAACTGAGTCAAGAAGGGTTAAGTGTCCCAGAGTCATACTCTGGCTAGAACTCAGACCCACCAGAGAATGTCTCCTTACATTAACAGACTATTTGACTCATTAATATCAGTATAATGTAAGATTAAAATTTTCTCCTCTGCATCTACCTATTATTATGAGATAACTTGAAACAGGAAAGACTCAGGTTCAAAGAAACAAACAACAAATGTCTTTAAAGCACCTACTGCTAGGCCTTTGCTAAGAACTAGAGATAAGAATATAAAGAATTAAATAATACCTACCCTAAAATTACATTTTAATAAGGAACCCCAAGAAGTATATGAGTAAAAATGAAGAGAAAAATACAAATGAATACAAAGGAGTTGTTGTGTGTCCTTCATTCTCAAAGAAAAAGAGGATGATGACTTCAGGGACATGATACCATGACATGTGAGCGAATTGTATTTAAGTGAGGGAGATCTGTGCAAGGCTGTACAGATCAGAATGATTGGAGATGTCCCAGAATGAAATGTGGGAAATTGGTCTTTTTAAACTATGGTCTTCCACAGGTGTCAGTTTGAGGCGGCACTAATTCAGTGATTAAGACTAGGTATCAATTGAGGCAAAGAATTTCTTCCTTCACATAGTCAAAAATAATAATTAAAAAATCTGAAGAATTAAATAAATCTGGGAGGAGAAAATGGCCTTAAGATTTCTGGCCAAAGCAGAAACTATTACTAGTTACATTTACTTTAAGTCAATCAGGACCCAAACAATGACTAAATGGGACTTGGCCTGGGACCTATTGGGGGCCAATCAATGAAAGTCAAAATGGTTTTGCTTTAAGGCTTGTCCCTTAGGAAAGAAATCTAGCCAGTAAGCCCCAAGATATCTTGGGAGGGTTCAGAGATCCAAAAGAAAAAAAAAAAGCTTTTGAGATTCTTTGTAGGAAAGAGTATGTTAGATACAAGATTCCAGACTCAATTTAAAGTCTATGATGTTTTATTGAAATTTATTGTTACAGAAGCAAGAGGAAGCTTTTCTAGGTTAGTCTCCTCCTAGTCCCCTCCTATAACCTTTAATAGGTTAGACAGAAAGATAGATAGATAGTTTACTCCCTCCTTCCCTTTCTTCTTCCCTTCCCTCCCTTTTTTCCTTTCCTCCCTTCCTTCCCTTTTTTCCTTTCGTCTCTTCCTTTCCTCTCTTTCTCCCTTTCTTCCTTCATTTCTTCCTAGTTAAATATAAGTTAAGAAGGAGGGCACTCCTGTTTGAAGGTATCAGGAAAAGTATCATGTAGAAGCTAATTTCAGCAGGATCTTGAAAAAAAGTAAGCAATTTTAAGGTCCAGATATAAAGAAATGAGATCTGGCTAGTGCAGAAAAGAGATAGAGGGGATATATCTACTGTATCTATCTATCTATCTATCCATCTATCTATCTATCTATCTATCTATCTATCTATCTATCTATCTATCTATCTACCATCTATGCAGGATAGAGAGAAGGCCAGTTTGACGAGACCACAAAGTAGGAAGGAAAGAATAATATCCATTGAGGCTAGATTATGAAGTTTTAAAAGCTAAATGGAGAGTTTAAATTTTATCCGAGAGGCACTAAGAAATAGGAGGAAAGAAGCAAGCTTTCACATAGTTACTACTTTGTGCTAAGTACCTTATACATATCATCACATTTGAACCCCATAGCAGAGGTAAATGCTGAGGCTAAAAGAGGTTAAGTGATCACACAACCAAGTAAGTACCTGAGGCTACATTTTAACTCTGATCTTTCTGACTCCAGGTCTAATGCTCTATCCATTGTGCCACCTAAGTAGTTACTTTCTATATGTAACAATTAGCATTTGTATAGCACTTTAATCCTTGTAAAATCCTATACAAATCTGATTCTCACAACAACTGGGAGGTAGACCTTCATTTTGTCTACAAGTTAAGGAATTTAAGAAAAGCAGAAAAATTAAGTGATTTGCTCAGTCACATAGCTGGCATCTGAGAGCAGATCTGAAATTATTGGAAGTGCAGGGGACCACTACCTTTATTAAGCAGGGTAATGAGTTCTTGGTTTTACTTCCCAGCTCCAAACTTGAATTAGGAAAGATTCAGGTTAAATCAAGCAGGCAACAAGTATTTTGTTTTTGTTTGTTTGCTTGTTTTTTAGTACCTACTATGTACCAGGTACTAGGACACTATTTTCTTTCCAGTCTCGGGTCTTAAACTTTGGCATGCTTAACACAAAAAGGGTAGGCAATTGATGTCAAATTTAGCAGAGAAATCAAGGAGAATAATTAAAATACCAGATTTGGCCAAATCATTAGTAGTTTTGGAGTGATCCTTTTCAATTGATGTCATATGGTAAACATGTGGTAAAAGGAGGTCCTGTTTGTTGCAACTTTCATTCTTCTGCTTCATTCGATTGCCATATTGGGTATTTGGGCAGTGGATTGACCCCTGGAACAATCCTTTTGACCAGGGCTTCCTAATCTTTCTACTTTGCCAGGTCTCTGTGCCTTATCCTTTTATTTCTGCAACCATACCTAATATCCCACACACTAAGCTGGGCATTTCCTTTAAAAGAGCAAAGAATCTTTCTCCTTCCTCCACCCCACACTGAAACATAAAAGTTCAACTCCAGGGAAAATGGAAGATGCCTCCTTGACATATCACAGCTGCTAATCACAGTATTCTATTTGCTTTTATATTTTTAAATAGATATACTTTTAACATTTAGGAGCTTTTAAAATTTCTCATTAATTTTTTAAAATTGCAGTCAACAAGCATCATATTGAACTTTTTTTTTTACTCTTTAGGGTAAACCCTCAACTAACTCAAGATAAGCCTAAACTATAATAATGCTCCTTCCTTCCTTTCTTTTTTTTTCCTTTTCTCTGTCTATTTCTCTCATAGCAGAAGCCTATTGTGAACACAAGTGAACTTTATATTATCTAGCCCCAGGATTTTGGTTAGTTTCCTAGTAGCAAAAAGTATTTTTGAGTTTGATGGGGAACCTTTTCAATGATATAAAAAATCTCCCATTCACCATGATAAATTAGTTTCAAAATTAGTGCAAGGTGCTGATAAAGGAATGTTTCCAAAAATCAAGGCTAAGTCTTTGTAAAAACTGTCCCTCTAGCCTTCCAAATAGTAATCTCCTCAATCCATCACTCTGAATGCTTGCACCCTTTCTCACTATGAATATAGCAATCTTCTTTTAAGTCATCAGTTGAATCATCATTGTCTTCCTCAGCTCATAGCTCCTACCATAATGACACTCAAATTAAATTAATAATTTGAAAACCATTAGCAGAATCTGTCCAAAGAGTCTGTGTAAAGGAACCTTTAAAAATAAATATAAAAATATTTCCTTGCTTTTATTTGTAATTTTAAAGAGGCTGTATTGCCTCTAAAGAGAATGAAGATGAACTCTTCTTACATATGAAGTAAATAGAGACCATGGGTGAATGAGTGTTTGATCTTTAAAAATTATACCTTTAAGGCACAAGAGTGGTTAATGCATCTGTTAATAACATAGTAGGTGAAATGGGCAATGTAAATGGAAGCAGGCACTAATATGGTAAAGGTAGAAAGTATATTTGTTACACAGGTATCTCTGAAGGTTAAATTCTTCCAAGATGAGGATAGTGTGAGAACCGAGGCTAGGAGCAGTGTACTAGGAAGGAAACCCAAGCAAGTAGTAATAGAGTCTCAGGTTTATCCTATTACTGGCTTCATCCCCTCCCTAGATATTACTTATCAGGGATTAACTTTCTCTAAGAACAGGTCAAAAGAATATCACCAAACAAGCAGTTGTGGGGTAGGAGGGAGAATGGATGTGAATCATTAGAATGGTGTTTAATATAAGTAATTGAAAGTCCCTGTTGTTTTCTCCAGTTCACTTGCACCACCTAAGAGAACTCAGAGATTTGCCCTTACAAAATCAGCTGAATCAATCTGAGGTTCCAGATGTTTGTTGTATTTTGTCCCTTTTCAGATAATAAAATGGGGAGTTCTGCTTACTTTTTCCATAAAAATTCTCTCAATAGCCATATCCCAGATGGAGGATGGGAAATTATGAGGGTGAAGTATGATATTTCAAAAAGAGATGGTTTTGGTGAACTACATTTATAGCCCTTCCTCTATGAACTTCCCTCTTATGCCCATTCTACTTTAGATGTAGTTAAGATTCTTTGGCATATATACCACATAAATTGCTGGACTTTAGCCATGGGCCATCACTACCAGAATTTAGCCAGATAACAGCAGTTGAGCTGTTGAATTTCAGGGAGAAGATCATGGCAGCCCTAGCCACTGAGCAAAAAGGCTTATCCTCCCAAATTGGCTTCCTGAGGACTAATATAAGCATTTATTAAAAGGAAATAATACATCATAGAGTATGCTTATCTGAGCTCCTCATGTGTCCATGCCCTTCATGAACATGTTGTGATTTTACTGGAGAGAGCACCCTCAAGCCCCAGTTCCAAAGTTTAGCCACCTCAGCTACTCCAACAGATAACTTAGCCCCAGATTCTGAAATACATTATTCTATTTAATTCACTGACTGCTTTATTCATTATAAGAATCCACAATTGGACCTCAGCAGCTGTTGATCCAGTAACAGGAACAAACATCCTGAGGTATGGCAAGTCCTGCCAGTGGGCCAGACTGAATTGCTAGCTTGGAAAAGTCTTGAGGGATGGGGCAGAACAAAAATTGTATTTATACTGATTCCTGGGAGGTACCCATGGATAAGAGGTAAGGAGTCATTTAGGATAAGTGGTCCCAATGCCCACAAAGTATATAGACAAAAATAGTTTTTGCACATTTCCTCTATTAGGACCAATTATAACTCTGTATCAGGCAGTTCATGCTCACAGATTCTAAAACTCCTGGCTTGAGGCATTCCTTTTACTACCTCAAATAGCCATTTCAAACCCTCTCTCATTTCTGGTCCCAAGAAACTTCCCCTACTAAACCTTACTTGAGCTGGTATTTAAAAGTAACTCTAAACCCAAATTCTCTATCATATCTATGTCTGATTAGGAATGTCCCCTCCCACATCTGACAACAATTACTATTCTCCATTTAGTCCATTTTTAGATTGTCTTATTCTCTTTTTGAACCTTAGCTTTGAACATGAATTTTCCTAATGACTCCCTTATTCTTATGCTATGAGTTCCTTTTATCTGTAGGGACAAATATCTATCTATATTGTCATATAATGTATTTTTTCCCTGCATTCTGCACTGCATAATAAAGCTCTTGCTTGCATTAGCTTCCTGAGTAGCAATTTCCTATGATCTTTGCTTTATCCAGAGCCATTAAGCCAAATAAAAGTCAGTCATCTTCTCCCTTCCATCCCTCACCTCACCCCAACATGGTTCAGAAAATATCTTCTTAAAAGGCTTTGACCGAACCAAGAATTGGAAATACTGGGAAACATTGTGCTTTTTAATATTGTCTTTTTATAATTATGGGGAATGGGAATTCATTAGGAAGAAAAGAAATTCTTTAGCTAATTTGTTGAAAATTGTGTGTCTCTAGATGAATGAAGAGAGATTTCCTTTCAACCTCGAAAAAAATAGAGGCCCAATAGCAGACATTTCTTATAGAATTAAAATGCGATATGTATGATGATCTGCCTAAGAAAGGACAAGTTTTTGGCTTCTGGGCCAGAGATGTGTGGAAATGTCCAGCATCAACTCAGGCATTGGATAAATGACTTGCAAAAAAATTCTAAGCTACTTTGACACAAGTGACTGGGATAGGAAATCATAATAGTATCATTGGTATCATTATAGATGCTTTATAGAATGTTTCATGCTGCTCCTGGGCCATTGCAATTCTTTACTTCAGGAAAAAAAAAAACCAAAAACTACAAACTACCTCAGCTATTTCCCTACTCTTTTAAAAATGTTTATATTACTGTATGACTTATGCTATTAATGCTAGGGTTTTATGATTATTTTAGTGGAATAATCACCCCCCAGTGGAAGGTCCACTGGAAAAACATTTCTGTATCAAATGCTCCTTACCACTAAGGAATGGAATGCTATAGAACAATAACTGTTACATACTTTGATAGCTGCTATAATTATCTGGTATTTCCTTTGATACCCACTCAAGAGATAATGCGGGAAAGATAAGCATGGTACTTGAACTGTAAAACAAGAAAAACTGAGGCAGACAGAGATTAGTTTTTAATCTTTAATGTGAAAAGTTTAGGCTATCAGGCCTCTTGGGACTCTTGTCCAAAGATCAACTGAGGTAGGGAACTTATATAAGGTTTTAGCTAACTAGGATTTGCAAGCAGGATACAGAAGCTGAAAAAGCAATAACATTTTGCAGCTGTTATCTTTACTTCAGATAGAGAGCAGGGAGAGAGCAGTTAATTTGGTATTTACAGCTTTGGGGATTGTGGCTCAGGCTTTGTCAGCCCAGGGAGGAATCATTCTTGGATAAAGAGGGGCTTTAAGGAAAGCATAACTTACGTTTTTGGACAGGAGGCAAAATTATATAATTATATTCTTAGTGTAGTTTTGGATAAGGATGGAATCAGAGTGGCGGGCATGTGGATATTGTTTGTGTTTTGCATCCTTTATTGTGTCACAATTGTATGTAAAACTTAATTTCCAGTCTTAATGGCATTGAAGAGGGGGTGGCTATATCCAAACATATTCAGCACCCAACAGAACCACCCGTTCAGGAATAACTAGGCTGCTCTGCCCTGCTTATACACAGATGAACATGGGAGCATATGATCCACTCTCTTCCCTTTTTACCCTTGCCACTCTTTTATTTCCCTTTTCCTTCCTCTCTTGTATATAGCATATAGTAGCTTGAAAGACATGTAGGCTAGATTGGACCATCAGTGAGACAGGGAAGCCATTTGGCTTTTTCTAATTTGTATATTAAAAAGCCTAGGCTAGAAGAATTTGTTAAAAGTTTAGCTCCTGCTGAACTTTCAGGAAATGTTTTCCTGACTTAAATATGGCCAGTTGCTATGGTGACTAGGAAAACCCATTTGAATCAATATACTTTTAACATTTAGAAATTGTCTTATTTTAATTTCTCATTAGCAAAATAGTTTTAATGCATTTTCAAATCCATGAATGCCTTATTACATGAATGCCAAATTCTGAATTATTCGACAGGCCTAGATTAGTTCTAGAGAACCCCATGTCAGAAATGAGATCACAAATGTTGTAAGAATAAAGAAACGAAGAAAATGGTGGCAAGATGTTTGAATAGTGCACCTACCTGCAAAAGGGGGTGGAAATGGAAGTAAAATGAAAGATTTTGTTTTTCCCCTCCTTTAAAGATATGAAACATTTGGGACTATCTGAAGACAAGTAAGAAAGAAAAAAAAAAACAACATATAAAGAGTTATATTAAAAAGTTAAAGAAGACATGGATTCAACTATTATCTGTTGGAAAAGATAAAAGGAGACAGGAGATCTACATGAAGTAAGAGTTGTCAATAACTAAGGCAAAAGAAGAAAAAAATGGAAGGTGTCAAGGGGATTTTGAGATGAAAAAAAGTAGAGGAAAGGGATTTCAGGTCAAATGGAAGCAAGGGTCAAGGTCTTTCACTGAGAAATGAGAGAGGAGGGAAAAGTATCAGCTTGAGGAAAGAAAACGGTTCTGAACAACTTTTGTGGGAAATGAGACAAGTTATCAGATAGGAAAGAATGTAAAGGATTGTCTTGCTATAGTGAGGACCAATGTATAACACGGTTTTTAAAAGTAGCCATTCAGCATGCTTTTACAAGTTCCTTCAGCTCTTTGCAATATAATGTTAAAAGTTGATATATTTGATGATGGAAATTGGGGGCTGACAAGGAATGATTTGTAATAAGACCAGGGAATGAGAGATTAGAGAGTAGAAGACAATATATGTAATAGATTTAACTTAGAGTAGAGATTGTAATAATTGTAATTTCTTTATTAGAAAGAAAGATGAATGAATGAATAATTAAATAAATAAATAAAGTATGTTAAAGTCAGCACAGAATGATGGCCTAAGGACATATTTAAAGGGGAGAAAAATTATCAAGTATGATCAAGAAAATAGATTTAGGTGGGCTGAGATATGTAGAAATATAGGTAGTTATAGACAGACATAAAATCAAAACTTTTTTTAAACGAGTGAGTAATATTAAATTACTAATCATGGAAACATGAGGCCACAAACTTTAACTAGGAGGTTAGTAGGTTTGAGGGATCATCAATATGAGTGTTGAAGTCATATACTATAAGGAAAGGAGTTGGATAGAAAAGGGAGATAGTGATCATGTGCTGAATGCCTCAAAAAAAAGGAAGGAGAATACTGTAATCAAGTGAACTTCAAAGTGTGAGTGAGGAAGTAAAGAAAGAATCTTGAATAGGAAGCAAGAAGTATTCTGACTACCCTTCTCAGAAATTTCTTAAAAGCATCCCTCTCCCTGCCTCCATGCCCCATGTCTGCAGAGTGCTACATTTTTTTCAAGGAAGAGTTACAGCTCTGAAAATGAGGGAGCCAAAAACCAGAGTCAAAATGCCTTTGGACTAGGTAACATTTTCAGAGTTTTTGTTAGGTTTACAAGTCCACTCACAAAAAAGGTGTCCGTACCAGCTGAAAAATCCCTACTCTTAATGTTACTGATTAGAATAAACTTCATTCCTTTGCAGCCTCAGTAGTAGGCAATGGACCCCTCTCAAACTCCCATCCTCATACACAAACCATCTCCAGGTGAGTCTTAATGACAAAAGAAAAACACAACCTCCATTTCCAAGGTACTTTCCAATTTCTATCATCATCATCATTCCTCCTGCCCCATTCCTCATGATTAGGACTTGTTGATGAGAATTGTTCCAGAAATCCAAAATAGTTCTAAGGGACTAAGGGAAGGGTGGAAGCATGTTGGGGGCAGCTATTGGTAACCCTGATGTTAATAATCAAGTCTCAGGTCACAATTAAATGTAAAAGAGAGACATTAATAATTCCAAACTGTTCAGTTCTGACATTTTAATGTTTCTTACTAATTTGATTTGTGACTCTAGCCAGGTTTCTCATTGAGCATTCCCCACTGTAGGCAGGTATTGAGTTACTGAGTCAGGTCACTGTATAACACCTTATGCTTTATGAAGTGCAGCAAGTTGGTCTTTTGGGTCTCAGTTTTCAAGCTCTGGAAAGGAGTAGGACACATATCTTGGGAAGACAAAAACACAATCCAAAGGCTAAATCATGACCAAGAGAATTAGAAGGCTATAAGTACTTGCACACGCACACACAATAATTAAAGTATTATTTTCAACTTCTCCAGGTGCTTCAACAGCACTTCTGAGAATAAATTGTCCATTGAAGTCTCTAATTGAATGCTTAATGTGGACTCAGTGCAGATTGTCATCAGAAAAAGAAAAATGAATTTCTGATAAGAATTTTGTAATTTTATGACTGAGTTAATGACAAATGAAGTGCTAGGCAATGAATATGGGATATTATCTTTACTGATTTGTGACTTTTTTTAATTCCCTAATTTTGGAACCAGAACCTATTAATATGAAAAAAATAAAGAGAAGATGCATTTACGATTGCTGCAAGACTGGATATTGGGTAGGAGGTAATATAGTATAAAGATGTTTTAAAAGCACTAGGTTTGGATGCAGATAACCTGAGTTAGAATCTCAGTTCTCTTCCTTATTAGCCTTATGATCATTAGGCAAATTCTTGTACTCTTTTTGGACTTCAGTTTATTCGTCTTCTAACTAGGGTCAGTCCTGGATTATTTGTACTTCATTTCTACCTCTACCCAGCAGCTTTCTCATTCTAAAGATATCTCTATCCTTGTGGCTTCTGCTTATGATTGTTGGGGCCCTTCCCAGATCCTTTTTTTTTTTTTTAAGGAAATAACCATGCCAGCCATGTATATTTTACTCAGATAAGGTTTACTCTTCAGAACACTTTGTCACACACACACACACACACACACACGCACGTGCACACACATGACCTACATACTCTTCAGCTCCCTTTCATGTATTGTATACTCCCATTAGAATGAAAGTTCTTTGACCTTTTATTGCCTGGATGGCTGTGACAGTGGAAACTTAGAAAAGTAATACCATAGTTCATATACCACAGAAACCTTGTGGGTTAGCAGAAAGAACACCAGACAAAAGTCAGACTAGGTTCAAGTTCTTGTTTTAACACTAGATGTTTGTGAGAACTAATAAATTCTGAGAATTGATTAAAATACATTTTTCAATGTAAGTTTTATGAAAATATCTTATAATACTTCATATGTACAATGGGTACAGTAATTATTGTGTTTTTAATAGGTGGGGGAGAAATTTTAGACTAAAAATAAGAATTTTAAATTAAAAAATAGATGCTTTCAGTGTGGTAAAGTAGGGCATCTGAAAGCTCAATGTTGGGATAGAGACAGAATGAGAAAACAGGGTGGGAGAACAAGACCAATACCCCATGTCCAAAATGCAACAGAGGCTTCCATTGGGCCTCAGAATGTAGACAGATTCAGGGAAATGGGATAAGGGGCCCAGCCCCAGGGTCTCAGGCAAAAAACACTTGGGGCATGATGGCAGCCAATGGTGCACCCAGAGAGTGCCTAGAAGTCCAGTACCCACACATGACCAATCAGCCAGAAAGCAACCTGATGCGGAGAAAGGGATTACAATTGGGGAGAATAGAGTTGTATGTAACTGGGACAAGTGAGATACCCCCTGGAGAGGTGAAATCTGTTCCTCTCCAAGTTATGGATCCCTTGCCTCCAGGCACAGTAAGCTTGACCATTTCACTTCCTTTTTGTACCTACAAAACAGTGTCCATGCACACACTGATGTGGGAAACAGAGGAATGTGTAGATAATATCCTAGTCACTAATACAGGTAGACAATGTGTGACTTATCACCCAGGAGAAGTAGTAGCATCAAGTTTACTCATACAGAATCCTAATAAGCAGCCTGGTGATAGTCACCCAGGTTCTGACTCCAGACTACAAAATTGTGTGATGGCAATTCAAACAATAGTTTGATTGAAAAATATATCAGATTATGAATTTAGGATTTTATCAATTGGGATGGCTATTAGCTGGCTATCACAACTCCTCCCTTCTTAGCGGTTCTTAGACTATGTCTTCCCATCAGACTTCTATAGAAGGCTAAGCCAATGCTCTATTTCTTTTCATAGCCACCAGTCAACTCAGCAAAAAGTTGAATCACTTTTTGTGTAGGAATGGCTTTTTTTCTTCTCACCAAACGTGCTTTGAGTCTCCAACATGACATCTCCACCCAGACCCCCAAAGATATCATCTTAATTTCACCCTTTCTTCTGTCCTTACTATTTGGGAATCACATCTGTCAACCCATATGAAAAATTCATGAGCAAACACATTTTGTTTACTGATGTAGGGATGTTCAGATTCATATAATTCTCAATTCTGTCATTTTCTTTCAGAAAGAAAAGGCACTGACAGAAATTCAGTGTCTGGGGTCAGGAATGAAGTTGACTAGCTTAGAAAAGCTTTCTTTCCTACCAAAAAAAGCAGGTTTACTTGATTCATCAAGATAAATATTAATATTGATGTTGTGCTAATGATTTTGTAATTCAACAGAGATGGTCATGCAGACATATCTAAACATGTGTCATTTCTGGTTTTGAATATGGATGTCATGGAGACCACATCCCAAAACAAATTCAATGACAAGGAGATGTTGGCAGAGAAGAGACTTTCCTATATATTGAGAACTCTTTATTCTCCAATTCCAACTCATTTGGATGCATTCTAAAATTGGTCTGTCAAAATAGATACTCTCAGAATTCTAGAAAGTTACTAGAAATATTCTGAAGAGAAAAAAAAAATGAAACATTTCCTTCTTCACCATTTTCCTTCTAATACTAAGTCTTCTAAATTTTATGCCTACTAACAATCCTGTGGACCATGAGTGATAAGCTAATCCTTATCTTTACTTCCATAAGTAGGGCCCAGAGTGGAGAAGAGAACTGGTACAATCCCATAATGCTGTTCTATCATGTAAAATGACAATGTTATAACGAAGTTATAGTTAACTTTACTATAGTAATGTAGAAATATTCTTGGAAGGTAATCAATTGGTTCCACTTGAGTTCCACAATTACTAAGTGTACACTGTACTAGACATTATATTATTTTCTTGGGCAGGGGTCTTCAAACTTTTTAAATAGGGGGCCAGTTCACTGTCCCTCAGACTGTTGGAGGGCCGGACTATAGTAAAAACAAAAACTTTGTTTTTTGAGCATTTAAATAAAGAAACTTCATAGCCCTGGGTGAGGGGGATAAATGTCTTCAGCTGCCACATCTGGCCTGCTGTAGTTTGAGGATCCCTGCATTCTCAAGATGACACAAATCTTTCTCTTGGTGAGGTTACAGTCTAATAGAAGGAAAGATATGCAGATGAAGAGCTGAGAATTTTGAAGCAGAAGAGATAAAGAACTCAAAACTGAGGAATTATCTGATCTATCCCTAACTATTTGTATGAGAAGAAAACCATATATTGTCTCTAATTCTTTATAATAATAAAACAAAAATGAAAAACCCATATAGTTTTATTAAGTTTAAATTTAGATAATTCAAACATAATTACAAATAATGTGACAAAATAAATATTTGGGACCATAATTAATTTGAATTCAGGGCAAAGCTGTTCAAATCTTATAGAAAGTTGGGAGTGAAAAAATAGAACTTTAGAGTGCAATGTATTTAAACAAGCCTCTGTGATGTATGATGTTAGAGATGGGTAGAGATGGTCTTTTCGAAGTAATTAAAAACAGAAGTGCAAGTGAAGTCAGATGACCTGGCCTTGAAAGATGTATTGGCCAAAGTATTTTTTTTCTCATCTGCAAGATTCAAATAACTATTATTGCACTCTGTCAAAGTGAAATTTGTGAAACTTACCAAATGCATGTGATTATCACCTATCACCTTCATAGGCTTATAATCTCATAGTCTCATAGATCTAAATCTGGAAGGGACTTTGGACATTATGGAACCCAAATACTTCATTTTATGGATGAAAACAACAGAGTTCAAAGAATAAGTTACTTTTGTAAGAATACACAGTGAGTGCTATTGGCAAAGCTTGGAACAGATTCTCTTTGATGTTAGATTTACTACTTTTCAGTATCAGTATTTCAGATTGTGAGATCCAAGAAGGCTGAGAAAGCTTTGGTTTCCATAACATTGTGTACAACTCTACAAAGAGCAGGTAGGTAAATTTCAATCAAATGAATTATTATTATAAAAAATAAATATTTAGAAATTGAATTTTCAGAATAAATTCAAAGCATAATTGGTTGTTCATCTCCTAGAGGCCCAAAATATATTTAAAAATATATCCAAAAATATTTTATATTGTCACAGAAATCATAATATTCTTTAAAAATGAGTTTAAAGATATCTCTGTAACTATCAACTCATCTATATTAAAATAAGGTAAGCTTTCTACAACATTCCTGATGAGAGTGTTCTTGATTTAAACATACCCAGTGATGGCGAACTTATCATGTTTTAAGGCAGCCTACTTCTAGACTTCTAAAACTTGATAAAAGTTTTCCCTGATAGTAAATCAAATGAGAAAAATAAATAAATAAAAACAAACAAGCAAGTCAAATAAGTGGGGGGAAAATATATATTATATATATTTTAATCTCTGTTCTTTTGATTGCAATAAGGAAAAAAAAAGAAAGGGGAATAGATTTTTATTACACTCCAATCTGACTGCCTCAAACATTTACCCTTCCATCTCATGTGTACCATAACTCACCACTTCTCACCTAGAGATCTTTATACACAAAATTTAAAAATCAGCAGAGAATATTGGCTTCACTGACTATTTCCTGTAAGCAAATTTTGCGACAATTGAAATTGTCCGGGAACGACATATTGCTTGTTTTTAACCATCTGTTCCATTTCCCTTAGCACTGATTCCCCTTTGTCTCCCCTTTGATTAGGTAGCTTGTTACAAATCCCAGCAAGTGTTCATACAGATTGTTAATAATTTCAGCTATTCGCTCCGAAAACCTTAGTGTTGCAGTCTGGACCTTAACAAACAAAGTTGGCAAGTTACAAACACATGGCAGGGAGGGCTAAAAACTGGAGGATCATGAATTATTTCATACTTAGCAATAATAACAATATTAGTAATAGTAACGACAATAAAAAATAACATTTATAGCAATTGTCAGCAGCCAGCATATTGATTTTTGTTTTGTTTTGTATTTTTTTTAACTAGGCAATTGGGGTTGTGGCTTGCCCAGAGTCACACAGCTAGAAAGTGCTAAGTGTCTGAGATCACATTTGAATTCAGGTCCTCTATCCACGGGGCCATCTAGCTGTTCTCAGCATGCTTATTTTTGAAGATGAAGATGATATGATTATTAATAAAAATAAAATAAAATACATGCAATTATAAATTCAGGAAGGATTACACATCTTTGTCTTCAAAACTGGTAGTGACAAATGACAGGAGAGAGTAACTCTTTCTCATTAAGACTTCTGCTGTTTTGGGAAACAGCCTGGGGGTAATTTAAGTAGCCCCACCCAACTGCCCTAAGGGAAACCTCAATGCACAGAGTGATATCCCACATGTTCAATCTGGGCATCTCAGATCAATAAGCATCTATTATGTGTCAAGCAGGGTGCAGGGCACTGAAGGGAAAAAAAAAAAACAAAAAGAAAAAAAAGGCAAAAAACGATCCCTGTCTTAAAGGAGTTCATAGTAAAATGAAGTAGACAATGTGCCAACAGCAATGTGCAAACAAGATATATACTGGATAATTTGGAGATAATTGTAAAACGCCTTGCAGATAAATGCATATTAGCATTAAGCCAGAGGAGTGGAGGTTTCTTACATAGAAAGTGAGATTTTAGTTGAGATTTAAAGGAAGACAGGGGGAGGAGACAAAGCAAGGAGAGCTAGACAAAATTGTAATCAAAGTAAACCAATCATCTACATGCTGGAGAAAAAGAAATGTAAAAGATTAAAAAAAGCCATCACATGAAATTCAGAAGAGAGCATTGTCTAGAATCAAGTACTTCTAGGTCTTGGGAAACTAGTACCTGAAGGCCATAGAGATAGGTAGATGAAACAAGAGACAAATGGAGAGATTTTAAATCCAAATTCTGTTTACTCACCAAAAAACGGAGGTTGCTGTGTTCTCTCTCAATAGTGTGTTCTCAGAGACCTGGTCTCTTAAAAAATAATCAAATAAACAAAAACAACAACAACAATAAAGCAGTTAAGACTGACATTTGATAGAGGCTTAAGGATAATGGCACCTACAATGAAATTAAGAGAGCGAGTGGCAGGACTTGGGACTTGTAAGGTGGGCAATACTTGATAGTAGTAGCTAAGGAGAAGTGACATCTTCTGACGACGATTGGACTTAAAAATTAGCCAAACAAATCTGTTCAAATAGATAAAGTTCAAAGATTAAGATCAAGGAACAAACTCTAGGAAACTCCACTGGGATTCAGTAAGGGAAGTGCTAAAATGATGGAAACTGCCCATTTCAGAAAGTAGATTTACTGATTAACAAGTTATTATGATATTCTATAAACTCTGTTGTAAATCATTAGAATCTGTGGTGAACTATAGCAAAGATAAACACTTAAGTATAGAGAAGAAAAACCTGACAGAATGTTAACAACCTCAATAAGCATCATTTATATAATACTGAATGGTCTATAAATTGTTTTGCAGATTACAGCATAAGAACTTCATTAAAAACCCTATCAGATTGATAAGAAAACTATTATTATCCACTTTTTATGAAAGAAAAAGTTTTTCTCAGAGAAGTTAATGCAATTTGCACATGGCAATATATCAAATCTTTGGTATAAAGCCATGCTGTGATCTATCTACAAAGCAGTAATACTCTCTCCATTGTATCACAACTGATTACTATCTCTAAAGCCATAGCATTAACAGATTTCAAAGCTGGATGGAATTTCAAAGACCACCTAAATCAATACTTTTATTTTACAAGTAAGAAAATTGTGGATCAGAACATTGTGTTTGTCAAGGTCCAACTAGGAAGTGAACAGTGAAAGTGTGATGTACTGGGAAAGACACAGGCCTCAGAACTGTTCCAAGTCATGTTACTTGTGATGGTGATAAGGAAGAAAAGATAGAAGGGATAAATGTTACTGGACCCCAACCTACTTTCCTTAGACATTTACCTTCTATCTCACATGTTAAGCATCTCATGTTCTTATTATCTAGAAATCTTTAAGAGCAAAATTAAAAATCCGTAGTGAACATTGATTTTACTATTTTCCATAAGCAAATTTTGTGACAATTGAAATTGCCCAGGAATACCATATTGCTTGTTTTTAACCAAAAGTAAGTCAACTCCCCTTATCATACATGTTTATTCATTTGAAAATTGTTGGGGCTAAGCTAGAGGCTTTCTAAACTGATTTCCAGCTCTCTGAGTATATGATCTGTAATTCAAATCCTATTCTGACTCCTAGTGTAATAGTAAAAGGCAGAGACAGTATTCATTGGAAGAAGACTGGTAAGTCTTTAAATTCTACACTCCTATGCAAGCCTCTATGTTTTGCTTTGCATAATGAAGGGAATGATGGAGGAGGGGGGAGAGGTGTGAATTGACAGGATTTTCCTCACCATAACTTCATCAAGCTGCTTTGTAGTTGGATCAGATAGATGTTGGTTCTTCCAGGGGATGAGAGAAATTAAGATATCTTTTGATTATAACACAAGTTTCACTGGGAAAAACCACACAGTAGCAGAGGAGTTAAATCAGTTCAAGAAGACAAACTTAAAATGTAGAATGGCTTTTATAAGCTATCTTAATGAGTAAATACAACTAGCAGGAGCCTGAATCTTAAAAGAACAAATACTCATGCTCATGAATCCTTTGGAGCTGGCATCCTAATAAGTGCTATACAAGTAATGACTTCTTCAAGGACTGAGAGAACTTCTAGAAAGTCTATCCTTTCTTAAATTTCTCCTTCCTGTACCAGTCCAAAATCAGGTAATTTTATATATCCTTCCTCTTTCTTTTATCTTATCATCTCCTTTATTCTGATTTTGCTTTATGAAAAAACCCAGGGTCAGTCATCAATTTGCATTACAGACCATGGCCAAAAAAAGAAGCTAGGGGTTAGTTGGAAATTTAAATGAATTAATGAATGAATGAATGAAAATATGTCAGAACAGATATCCAAACCTTTTTCTGAATGGTACAAATTTTTCCAAGTGGAGGCATTAAACTATTTTAACTACATTAATATTTCTGTCTAATAGGAACTCCACAAAATATCAGGGAAAGAGAAAATGTGGACCTGAGGCCATCACAGCATTTCCCCTATGCTAAAAGTGAACTGATTTTTTATAATTGGGTATTTTAACAGAATTAAGTATCAAGAGGAGGGGACCAGGAACAAAAGTCCTGAGAAATGGAAAGATCACAATCTGAACCATTTCTAAGAAGAACAAATTGAAGCCTAGGAAAGATTTAGAACTTTTCAAAAGGAATGGGCAACACAGCAAGATCAACTTAGGTTATACTGGGATTCGTCTAAGACAATTTAGGAGCCTGAATCAGTCATTTTATTTAATAATCAAGTGTTATTTCAGACCTGAAAGCCCTATTACCCAACTTGATTCTCCATTCAGCTATGAGCCAAAATAATTTCTGGATTGTTCTAAAATTTAAATCAGCATTCAAAAGACATAATCTTGTTCCCCCTATGAACAGTTAAAACTTTTTAAAAAGAAATTGTTTTTGTTTCCTTCCTGGAGGGAAGGGAAAGAGGAGGGTATCTGGTTAGAGGGAGGAATAGTTTCTTAAAAGAAGCTCAAACCTTCTCTAAACAATGGAAATCTTAATGTTATTGGGGCATCAAGAGGATGATCCAATATTCTTTGGAAGGAATGTTATTTTGGATTTATAAATTCTGACCCACTTTTTACACTAACCATTCTCATTACCTTAAATAGTTCTGATAAGGCAGTATCTGTTTTCCCATGAACCAACTTAATCTAAGAATGCAGAGACTCTTAATCTAAGAATGGAGGCACTTGGTTAGGAATTTTAGCCACAACAACCCATGAAGAGAAGAAAAAAATATATAAAATGTTCTTATTCTCCTATGAGCAGATTTTTTCTCATCATAGAGCAATGAAAACCAAGTATTGAACTAAGAGGCAGAGAATGCTAAGAATGAGTTTTTGCACTTTGTACTAGCTGTTGCTATTGACCTAAATATATTCCTTTCTCACCCCTGGATTTCAGAATCACTAGTTTCCTTTAAGGACCAAATCAATTGTTACTTTCTAGAGGAAACTATTCCTTATCTCCTTGGTTATTTAGTATTTGCTTACTCTGAAAAGTAGCTTGTATTTGTTGTTATTGTTATGTCATTTTTCAGCAGTGTCTGACTCTTTGTAACACCATGTTGATGTGGCTGATGTAAATACCAATTGATAGCTATGACCAATTATTAGGGTTTGCTCATGTGAAGAATTCACAATGGCCATTCTTTTTGGCAAAAGATGAATTTATTTTGGAAAAGAGGTTACAGGCAAAATCAGAGGTACAGTAGACACCGGGAATGGTAAATATGAAATAGAATGAGTGAGCATAGGAAGGAATTTTAATAATTAATGATGGAAAAGGCAAGCTCCTTAGTGGAATTTGCCATTTACTAGGAGAAAGGGAACATCTCACGAGGTTGGGCCATGCCCTTAGCTGACAAGCTAAATTCTGAAAGGGACTAAACACTGCAAAAAAATTAGCTATAAGGAGGAAAATGAAAGATATGGTCGGATTAGGAGAAACCACATGGCATCGGGGTAACGGTAAGGGGAAAGACCCAAAAGAAGGCAGTGATTATGGCATGGGCCATAAGTAGATTTTTTTTTTTAATAGGGAAAATTCAACCTTAGGGACAAGACTGGGATTTCTACAAACCATTCTCCAATTGATAAATGGTCAAAGGATATGAACAGACAATTCTCAGATGAAGAAATTGAAACTATCTATAGACATATGAAAATATGCTCCAAATCATTAGTAATCAGAGAAATGCAAATTAAGACAACTCTGAGATACCACTACATACCTGTCAGATTGGCTAGAATGACAGGGAAAGATAATGTGGTATGTTGGAGGGGATGTGGGAAAACAGGGACACTGATACATTGTTGGTGGAATTGTGAACACATCCAGCCATTCTGGAAAGCAATTTGGAACTATGTTCAAAAAGTTATCAAACTGTGCATACCCTTTGATCCAGCAGTGTTTCTACTGGGCTTATACTCCAAAGAGATACTAAAGAAGAGAAAGGGACCTGTATGTGCCAAAATGTTTGTGGCAGCCCTGTTTGTAGTGACTAGAAGCTGGAAAATGAATGGATGCTCATCAATTGGAGAATGGTTGAGTAAATTGTGGTATATGAACGTTATGGAATATTATTTTCTGTAAGGAATGACCAGCAGGATGAATACAGAGAGGACTGGCGAGACTTACATTAACTGATGCTAAGTGAAATGAGCAGAACCAGGAGATCATTATATACCTCAACAATGATACTGTTTGAGGATGTATTCTGATGGAAGTGGATCTCTTCAAGAAAGAGAGCTAATTCAGTTTCAATTGATCAAAGATGGGCAGAAGCAGCTACACCCAAAGAAAGAACACTGGGAAATGAATATAAACTGCTCGCATGTTTGTTTTTCTTCCTGGGTTATTTATACCTTCTGAATCCAATTCTCCCTGTGCAACAAGAAAACTGTTCGGTTCTGCACACGTATATTGTATCCAGGATATACTGTAATCTATTCAACATGTAAAGGATTGCTTGCCATCTGGGGGAAGGGGTGGAGGGAGGGAGGGGAAAAATCGGAACAGAAGTGAATGCAAGGGATAATGTTGTAAAAAATACCCTGGCATGAGTTCTATCAATAAAAAGTTATTAAAAAAAAAGAGAGAGAGAGAGAGAGATTGGGATTTCTAACCCAACATGGCAAGATGAAGCTGTCCAAGACCCCTACAGAAGGGGAGTTTCAGGGTTTTGACATTAGATTTCTGACTGTACAACCTTCCCAAGACTACAGACCTAAACTGACTTCTCTCCAGTGCCTTCTCCCTGCCTGCTCTAGGAATCCATTATTCAATTCTCTCAGCCTACCACACCCATCATTCAGGACCTCATCAATTTGGGGTTTTCTTGGCAATGATACTGAAGTGATTTGCCATTTCCTTATCCAATTTATTTTACAGTCAAGGAAACTAAGGCAAATAGGATCACTCAGATGATTCTTCCTGACTGAGCCCAACACTATCTACTGCACTTAATTACCCTATCTTATGGTAAATATGGTAAATGTATAATAAATAGGATAAAAACCTCATGATAAATAGGGTAAATATATTTACTTATAATATATCCTATCCTGTAGTAGAAGTTTTTTGAAGATAGGATCATTTTTAAGCTTTTATTTCTATTTCCATAGGATGTCTACTACAAGCATATGAAGATTTCCCTGAGTGGAATGGGCAGATGAGAATAATTTGTTCTAATGGCCATGAAGGTAGCTGAATTGAGTGCTAAGTACCACTTAGAGCTTGGTCAGACATTGCAGACTTCAAGGTCAACCACTGCATCCCAGGTCATTGCCAGTCTTCTTAATTTCCATCCCACCACAGGACTTCAATGATGCTGGAATAGAGAATGAAGCTAAGGATTTAGTGCAATTCTGCCTTCCTTAAATCCAATTCACTACAAGATATCACCTCGTAATGTCACTAGCCCTCTTAGAAAAAGGACAAACAACAATTTACATCCCAAGTCCTTATACATAACAGGTAATTAATCAATGATGGCTGCTTTGAATTGAAACAAATACTTCCATGTGATCTCTTTCACTAGATATGCGTGAGAATCCCTCACTGTGAAAATAATACCACTTCTAATAACATCTTATAATATGCCCAAGGCATCTTAGCTATAAACATCCCTGGTTCTTAAAATCTTGCAATGCATACACTATGCTGGCTTTGTCAGCAAGACTCTATTCTCATTGTAGTATTTAAATGTAAAGAGTCCCAGTGGTTAACATAAATAGAAAAACACCAACAAAGGAAACTACATGTAATCTTTGATCCTAATATCACCTAGGAGAAAATATCCACAGAGACCTGTCAAGATGGGAGTATCTATTTACTACAGTTGCAATATACATTTTTTTTTTTTGCTTGACATACAATTTACCAACTTGGTACTAAAACTTTATTCAGTAACAAATGAATTCTTTGTTTTTGCTTTAATTTTAGGATTATTTAAAAATAGGAATGAAACCAAAATGCTAAATATCTGGGATTTGTGGGTTATAGTGTATTTTTTATTACATTATGTTCTTTGAGATGTTTTCATAGAATGCCACATCTGTCCAAAATCAGAATGAGTATTTGAAGGAGTCTAAGACAGCAGCTGAACAATCAAAAGATACAAAAAGTACTTACGGAAAGAGGGGTAAGGAGTTAGAAGTATAAGTGCCTCATCAGTGGAGATGTTCAAGTGAAGGTTAGATGGTCACTTGTTCAGAATGTCCAAAGTAGGGATTCATGACTTACCCTGGGATTAGATTGGACTGGAATCATAACAGGGTAATGTTATACCTGAGGCAAGCACTCAAAATCATACCTCAGGGCAAACAACATGAAAGGCACCATTCTTTTAGGGAGTGAGAAAAAGATACTAGGATACTATGAGGATGCTGATGGCAAGGTTGTTACCCCTGTCCCCCAGAGTAATAGGGCAATTTGGTATATTCCTATGTAAACTAATTAAGATTGAGTGCTATGTGCTGAGGTCAGTTGCTTCTCCACAGTAGGCATCAACAAAAGCCTGTTAAATAGCAAATAGAAATATTTCAGAGGAAGAATTTTAAGGAGGACTGCCGACAAGCCCTATTCTTCTCAAACTCTCAAAGTATCTCATTAGAGTGAGAAAGGACTCTTGGGACCATCTGGACCAAATCCTTGCTTTTGGGAGTAGGGAATTGATGCCCTAGAGACTAATTTGAGTAGATTCACATCTTACTGCAATTGAGGCTTAGTTGATGTATTTGTCAAGTGGGAGCCTAAATCTCATAGATTAACAGATTGTTGGAGTTGGTGGAGACCATAAGAAAACACTATGTTGATTCTATAAATCCCTCTGATGTAAGGGGGAGAACAGAAATACGTCAGCATCAGATCACAGTATCACTCATCCAGGTTCCTAGATGACTTGTCTTGGGGGATAGATAGTTTGAAGAACTTTTACCTCTCTAGTGGATGTATAGTTAACTGATACCTAGAAATATTCAATTCTGGCCTCATGACTCAAGAGGACAAGTAGCAAAGGGAAGCTTTTAGTTTATTTAAGTTGACTCTAGTTCCAAAGTTTATCACTCAAATTGGGGAGAAAATTTTAAGCAACACAGGAGGGCAAAAGTTTTAAAAGCAAGAAAATTCCCAAAGAAAAATTTATTTCTCAGAAGAAAGGGACATTCCTCAAAAGAATAGCCAACAGGGGCTCTTTACTAAGATCCAGCATGACCATCTGATATTCCCTAACTTTCATACCTAGGCAGCACCCATGCTTTGAGAAGGTTTTTGGGTTACTTCAGGAAACACTAAAAGACTGGCTTGACTCTAGTTCTTAGATCAGCACAAGTTCAAAGCTCAAGTGTTCCTTGCTTCAGCCTCTCTGAACAACAATAACAACAACAACAACAACAACAACAAAAACAAAAACAAAACAAACAAACAAACAAAAAAAAAAAAAAAACAAGATAAACAACCTGTGTCCTCTTCAATTCTCATCATCATGTCTAGGACTCTGCCATAATTCCACAGTTTCTGCCACCAGATCCCATTGTATCATCAGCACCCATTCTCTCCTCATTTCCTCAGAGTAATACAGTTACTTAGGACAAATACAAACTCCCCACTCTGAGACAAATTTCCCACCCCTTGGTCCATGATCCATCCATCCTATACTAACTTCAACTGTAGACCAGATGACTTTTGAAATCCCATCTTATTAAAATTCTGTGCTTCTGTTATCATATAATATTACAATATTATAATTCTTGGCAACATCTTCTGAAGTCTAATTCAGGCAACTATGTGGCACAATGGACAGAATATTGGTCCCATGGTCAGAAAGAATTGAATTCAAATCCAGATTCAGACTTAATTGACCTTTCTCAAATCACTTCACATCCTGTTTTCCTCAGTTTCCTCAAGTGTATTAGAGGAATGAAAATAATATCTACTTTAGACAATTGTTGTGACAACCATGAGACATTTTATAAAGCACCATGCCTTGTATATAGCAGAAAATTAATACATGCTTTTTCAGGGTTATCTTCACTACCCCATGATGCTTAGTATTACTGTGATCCAAAGTCTGTGTACAAGTCTAATTAGTAATGGTATAATAAAGCAGAAAAGAGACATAGTGATATAACAGGACTTGAATTTAAATCCTACTTCTGTGGTCCTGACAACATTGCTGTACCTTTGTGGGCTTTCTGTCAAATGGAGTATTTAGAATAAATCTTTACCATCACATTCAACTTTAAATCTTATTACACTTAGATTGAATATCTAATTAGATTCTTTGCTGTTGATGTATTTGTGCAGATATGGAAAGAACAGGCTCTCCATTTTCATGAAAAGATGAAACTTCTTCCATTTGAATGGTTAAAATGCTAAATCTCTAGCCTTTTTGATTTGGTGCCCTCATTACATATTTATTTTACCACCTCTTCTTCACCAATATTGCCTCTGCCTTATATTTCATCTCACTGATTCCATGAAAATATCCCATTTTCTACTGATTTTTTGATGGTGTTTTCAAATATTAGTATGCCTATGTGTGCACAAGTGCATGAATATACTTCGGGAAGACAAAGCTAAAGGGGGAGATATTGTGTTGAAAGGACTTGCATTTTAGCTGCATGATTTCATCTGTCTATTTAATAATTAATTGCTTTATCTGTAAGAAGTGGGAATAGATCTTATTGGATTCTCTACATTGATTAATAAATAATGTACCTTGACGTTAATGAACTACAATTGTGCAGGAGTAAAAAAGTGTTTTCTTACAGCCACTGTTTACTTTGGGGAAATTTAATATCCTGTGATTCAGGGGCAATAGAGTAAAGAATTCTAATCCCAGCTATGCTACTATGTGATTTTGGAGAAGTCATTTCCTCTCTTGGGCATCAATAACTCCTTAAGTAAAAGGAGGAAATTGGACTAGATGGTTATGAAAGTCCATGTAAATTTTATATTTGTTTCCTAGTAGACTATGTTCTATGTTCAGCTCTGACAGTTCTGTGTTATATTATGTTTTGTTTCATGATCCTTCATATCTTTGACATTCTAAATTGTTGTCTAAGTCTTTGATTTTTAAATATTTCAAAAGATTGGCAAATACCTTTTTTTAATTTCCAATTGGAGTTTCTTCCACTGAGGCAGAAATATCTGAACCACCTCATAACTTAGTAGATGTTTTAATGAACTGTTTTCTTATATGTTGACCAACCTCTTTGTACTTACTAAGTCTGGTCTTTGAATTTGTTGCTGGGTCTTTTTCCTACATATTTTCTCCATATTAATAGATGGGCATATTCCATCTACCATCTCCATGCTTTGTCAATGTATATCTCCCATGTTTGAAATATACTCCCCTCATATAGCCATTAAATAGAATGTTTGTCTTCCTTGATTGTTGTTTTGACTTTTGTTCTTAAAGGGGACTAATGGCATAGAGAAGGTTATGTCATGGCTTGCAAGTGAATTGTATTCAAGTGAGACAATACTATGCAAAGTTACTTGCCATGCTTTCTTCTTCATAGCCAACTGGGTCCAGTGGCAAGATAAAGATCAGGATAACTAGAAATGGCCCCAGATGCAGTGGGGAAATTTGGCCTTTTTGAGTCAGGGTCTTTCCCAGGTCTCAAATTGTTTCAGTAATGAAAGTTAAATAAGAAATGAGGAAAAACATGGCTTCTTTTACCTAGTCAAAAAATCATTTTGGAAGAGGAAGATCCAAAGAGTGTCTTCCTAAAACCGAAACATTTGCTAGTTACACTCATTCTGAGCCATCAAAACCCAAAAATGACCAAGTGAGGCTTGGGCTGAGATGTATTATTGACCAATGAGTAACAGCCAGAGTGATTTGGGTTTAAATCATGGTCCTTAAAAAAAGAAATCTAGTCCATTCACTCCCAGATATCTTGTGAGGTTTCAAAGATTTAAATTGATATCCCTTTGGGCAGAATACCTGCAGGCATGTTGTGGATAAAGGAAGAGGAAGGAAGGAAGGAAGGAAGGAAGGAAGGAAGGAAGGAAGGAAGGAAGGAAGGAAGGAAGGAAGGAAGGAAGGAAGGAAAGAAGGAAGAAAAGAAGGAAGGAAGGAAGGAAGGAAGGAAGGAAGGAAGGAAGGAAGGAAGGAAGAATGAAGGAAGAAAGGAAGAAAGGAAAGAAGAAAGAAAAGGAGGGAGAGAGGAAGGGAAGGAGGAACAGAGGAAGAGAAAGAGGGAGAGAGAAAGGGAATGGAGAAAGAGAGGAGAGGGAGGGAAGGAGGAAGGAAGAGAGGAGATGTAATGGGCTGAGGCTTGAGTTGATGCACTGAGGTCCCAAACACATGAGGCTAAATAGTAATTGGACCATACTCTATTAATATATATACTTGGAGAAAGAATGGCCCCCACCCACTCTTTGTGCAAGTCCTGATGTGTTGTATAGGAAATGACAATGTTGGTGGGTGGAGGCAGGAGAGTGGAAAAGGAAGGGGAAGGAGAGACTTTTTGCATTGCCATTGCCACGGTTTGCTCTGCTCAGATCTCTCTCTCTGTTAGCTGGCTTCCCATTGCAGCTGCCCATATTGCTATTGCAATTTTTCTTGCCCATATTGTTATCGTAATCCTTATTCATCTCTTCACTTGAATAAAGATTGAAGATTTTTCCCTTAACCTGAATTCCTGACTCTGATTTTAAATACCCGGTCATTACATTGAGAGGGAGACAGGGAAGGACGGAGTGAGGGAAGAAGGAATAATAGTGTTTAACTGCAACTGGATTATTGGGCTTCCAACTTCTACTCCTGGATTGTTGTTTGTTCTTCATTCTCAAAGAGAAAGTTTAGGAAGTTATCTCAAGATTTCCAAGTGAATTCAATGTTAGTGAGGCAGGATTGTGCAAAGTCACCACCTCATTCTCTCTTCAAAAGTCATTTAGGTCCAGTGGCAAGATAGAGATCAAGAAGACTGTAATTGGCCTCTTGTCTTCCTTGAAGACACATCTCAAAAACCACCATTTATTTATTCAATTAAAGCTTTTTATTTTCAAAAATATGCATGGATAATTTTTCAACATTAACCCTTGCAAAACCTTATGTTCTAATTTTCCTCCCTTTCCTTCCACCCCCTCCTCGAGATGGCAAGTAATCCAATATACAAAAAATATGTGTTAAATCCAATATATGTATACATATTTATATAATTATGTTGCTACACAATGAAAATCAAATCAAAAAAGGAAAAAATGAGAAAAAATAAAATGTAAGCAAACAACAAAAGAATGAAAATGCAATGTTGTGATGTGCATTCAGTTCCCACAGATCTCTCTGTGGGTGTAAATGGCTCTCTTCATCACAAGATCACTGGAACTGGCCTGGATCATTTCAGTATTGAATAGAGCTATATGTCCATCAGAACTGATTATTGTATAATCTTGTTGCCATGTACATTGATCTCCTGGTTCTGCTCATTTCACTTAGCATCAGTTCATGTAAGTCTAGGATTCTCTAAAATCATCCTGCTGATCATTTCTTATAGAACAATAATATTCCAAAGTATTCATATATTATAGTATACGAATACTTATTCAGCCATTCTCCAACTGATGAGCATCCATCCACTCAATTTCCAGTTTCTTGCCACTACAGAAAGAGTTGCCAAAAACATTTTTGCACGTGTGGGTCTCTTTCCCTCTTTAACATCTCTTTGGCATACAAACCTAGCAGAAACACTGCTGCTGGATCAAAGAGTATGCACATTTTGATAGCCCATTGGGCATAGTTCCAAATTACTCTCCAGAATGGTTGGATTCAGTCACAATTCCACCAACAATGCATCAGTATTCCAGTTTTCCCACATTCCCTCCATCATTCGTCATTATATTTTCCTGTCATTTTAGCCAATCTGAGAGGTGTATAATTCTCCCTTAGAATTGTTCTAATTTGCATTTCTCTGATCAAGAGTGATTTAGAGGACCTTTTCATATGACTAGAAATAGTTTCAATTTCTTCATCTGAAAATTATCTGAAGAACCACATTTTAAATATCACCATATTTGCTGATGCCTTCCCTCTCAAACAATCTTGTATATCATCATTTTACATTAATTCTGTAAGTATTCTCTTCATATTCATTCTGTATGTAAATCAATTAATATATGTTCTTCTCTTCCCCCTTTGAATGTAAGCTTTTTTGTTCATAAGTTAAACTCCATTCATTGTATTTTTAACTCTAGTCACAGTGTACCCTGTAATAGAGAATAAATACCAATGAATCAATAGATATTCACTAGCAACTTCAATATGTTTCTAAATATTGTGGGAGAATTTTTTTAAAATTCTCTTAGGTTATTGTTAACATATGTACACTATGACTTATTCTGTCTAAAATAAGAGTTTCCTGACCAATTTGATATCATAAGAATTCCTACTAGATGATAGTCAATCAGGTTACAATAAAATGGCATCATCATAAAATGCAGAATTTCTAGATATGTCATCTAATCAAATATCATACTGAGAATCTCTTCTACAACATTCCCCAAGCATGACCTTCATCTTTTCATAAAACTGTGAAGAGAACCGAACAATCTTTTGAGTTGGCCCATTCCACTTTCATGCAGCTCTGAATGTTAGGAAGTTATTCCTTCTATGAGTTTTAAATATGCTTCTCTGTAGCTCTCATGAAATGTTCCTAGTTCTATCCTCTGAACTAAAAAGAGAAAATTAACTCTCTGTCAAGTGACAGATTTTCAAGTATTTGAAAACAAAGAATACCATTCTCCTCTCTACCACCACCATTCCTCAACCTGCCTTCTTCTCTAGGACAGTTATTTCAATGGATCCTCAGGTATAATTATTGTAAAACCCTTCACCATCATGTTCATTTCGATGGATTCTTGCTGCCAGCTCCCCTTCTAAACTTCTAAAGGTGCAGTTTCCCTTCTAAAGCACCTAGAACTAAACACAATATTACAGGTATGGTCTGAACAAAGCAGAGAGCAGTGGGACTGTCTATCACTTCCTCCATTCTGAACATTATTCTTATCTTAATGAAATCCCAAATCAAATTAGCTTTTTCTACTCATTTTGTAACACTAATTCTTGTTGACACACTGCCTATCTTCCCTCTATCCATGTATAAATACAACCACATCCTCTTATCAATTCTCAATACTAGCTTACTTCACCAATAGGCCAGTCACAGTCAATCCAGTCTAATCATACAGATGTAAAATATGATTAATTAGCTGTGAAATTTAGATGGCATTTTCCAGCTATAAAATGATTTCTAGAAAAAATTTTCTAACAATGCAAACTTTCCAAAAGTAGAATAAGTAGTTTTAATAGGTAATGAGTCACAGAGGGTGAAGGAAACTTATAATCACTTACAAGTGATTATAAAACTGATTATAAAACTGTGTTTGTAGTTGCAAGGCACAGCAAAAGTTATCTGGTCTAACCCATGTACTCTGCAAAGGAGGTAGTTGTTTTTAAGTAAAAATGGGATGACTTTGGGTTCCAAATCCCTTTTTTATTTTTTTCGCTGCCCCAAAGTTCCTCAGAAAGATTTAAATTTTTAAAACCAGTATGAGAATAATGCAAGAAAAAAAAATAAACAGTTTTGAAACAAAAACAAAAACAAAAATGCAAGGGACTTGACTGATGAGGTTAACTATATTTGTTTTGCACTTGAACTAATGATTTGTCTGCTCCTAAACTTTGGTTATATAAGCATAGACTTCAGACTCACAAATTCTCTTTTCTCTTGGATGTACCCATTTCCAATATCACTGCATTGAAGTCTTCACTCTAAAACATCCATAGTTCAATCACATCCCAGACTAAATCTGACTGTGAATCAATATGTCAGTTTTCTTGTCTTGTTTCCCTTCTACTCCTGACTTGGCTGAATGATTTTGAAGAATTCTCTTTACTTCTGTGGGACTCAGGAGTTTAAAAAAAACACCCAAGGATATTGAGTTAGTTAATATTCAATGATTCCATGCCATTGGCAATATTATTCCAACTATTTTTGTAAAGTAAGTCCAAATGAGCAGTATATTCAACATATGTTAGAAAGATGTTTATAGTAGGTTAGGATTCAGTAAACCCAAACGCTAATACTGGCTCTGCTATTAACCAGTTTGTGACCGTGGGTACAGTGTAGCCTAATGGAAAGAACAATGACTTTTCTCTAAGAGAACCTGTGTTAATTCATCTCAAAATACATGCATAACCATAGTCAAGTCTTTTTATATCTCTTGGCATCAGTTTCTCATCTGCAGAATGGAAATAATGCAATCTGCACTATAACTAAAAGGTTGTTGGGAGGAAAACACTTTTTAAAGTGTAAAACGCTTTTGAAATTTGAGCTATTGTCATTGTTTCTTCTCTTTTCTAGTCCTTATTTTAATTATCTATAAGATTAAAGAAAGATGATAGTTTCATCTAACTACATTGTATTCCTTGATGATCCTAGAAGCCCATCAGTTAGAAAAGTATAATGTGGGCCCTTGATGAAAGTATCTCAATAAATAGTAACTGAAGTTTTAAATTTCAAAGTGTGTTCAAAGACAGTCTTTAGTCCAGTGGAAATGAAGACTATCACTCCAAGAAGACAACAACTGAAAACAAACTTATATTGACTGTTTGCTTTCTTTCATCTTATATCCTTGATGTCATATCAATCTTAAAATCTGGATTACAGTCCTGAAGAAACATGACTAACTCCACACTCAGAAATCAAATACATAGGAAGATCAATTCATTTAACATCAAAAATTGTATAAACAAGTAATCTTAATAGCATTTTCCCCTGGAAACTCACTATCAACATATTGTGAGCTGAAATGAAAATGGATTACAGTATCTCAAAAATTAAAAATGGATCTGTACACATATTTCCCAAGATATTCTACTGCCAGAGAGTATTTAATCAATCTTTAACCTTCTTTTATTACTATTGATGGAACAGAAAATTATCTAGAAATAACTGATCAATATAGGATTCGTCTGCAATATGTGACCCCTGCCATGGCAACCAGTGGCATTTGGAATCCCATATCTCAGGTGGGTTTTGTTTATTACTACATTTTCTTGATGATTTGGTAGTTTTAAAATTAATAATGCATATTTCAGGAGAAAACTGCATTCCCATTATTGCTCCTTGAAATCCATCATCCATCAGATTCTCTGGCACCAGAAATGCTTTTGTATCTATTTGCTGTGGTCCCGTGTTTATGGAGTGGGATTCCCCAAGCCTTCACAAACTTTTTATCTTGTGCCTCACATCTCAGTGGATGTAATTAAAAGCACTCCATTATGGACCTGAGGAGTATGTCTGAAGGAGTAGTTGGAACATAGCCCATCTATCATGCAGGTACAAATGCATTTCACTGGGGCAGAATCAATCTGAATTTTTTTTTTTCCAAATGGGCAAGAGATATCTTGATAGCCTCAGAAGCCACAGTGGACTCCCTTAATTATTTCATTTTGGAAGCTCCCCATTTTGAGTCTGAAGACATTATTGGCATCTTTGATGGCTTGTCACCCTATTGAATAGCTCGTATTGAAACTAACAAGAGGACATTTAGGAAAATCACTAGTGTTATAGTCCTTTTGCAGTAACTGGCTTATGTGCAAAGAAGTTTAAGAGATATTTTCATATGTTTGGGAAAGCTAAAAAATTATCTGTCATGTCGAAAATTCTAGAAACAGAAATTAAAAAACTTCTATTTTGTTTTTAAATGACAATTTAACCAAATTTTTAAAATAAATAAATAAATAAAAATCTGGTATTCACATCACAAAGAATAAAATATTGTCTATTGCTCTATAGTCAACACTAATAGTTATTATTATTGTTCTTATATAGTAATAACTGTAACAATATAAATATAATTTTATTTAAAAATCACATAACTAGTATAGTTATATATTGTTTTGGTTTGTCCTTCATTCTCAAAAACAACCATGACATCAGGGACATAATGACATGACATGCAAGTTGATTGGATTTGAGTAAGGAAAAATTGTGCTAGCTCACCAGCCTGCCTTTTGCCTTTTGGACCAACTAGGTCCAGTGGCCAGATATAGATCAGGATAACTGGAGATGATCCTGCATGTAATGGGACACTTTGGCCTTTTTAAGCTAATGACATTAACAGGCTTCAGTTTGACTGTAGCAATACCCAGTCAAGGAATAAGACTAGGTAAAGATAGGAGGCAAAGAATAGTCTTTTTAACCTAGTCCACATAAATAAATAAATAATGATAACTAAAGTCAATTTGAGCTCTATTAAAGACTTTGACTTAAAAAGGTCAAAGTCTCTCAATGCATCCAGGGCCATCTCCAAGCATTCTGATCTGTATCTGGCCATTGAACAGTTGGTTTGGGAGGAGCAAATGAAGCTGATGACCTTGCACAATCCTCCTCACTTAAATCCAATTCACTTGCATGTCATGGTATCACATCCTTGATTTCATGGGAAAACAACTTGTATGAATAGGAACTGCCCCACTGAGGACCAGCAGCACAACTGTCTTCCTTCCATCCTCCCTCCTTCCCTTCCTTGCTTCTTTCCTTCTTTCTTTCTCTTTCTTTCCTTCCTTCCTCCTTTCTTTCCTTTTTTCCTTTCTTCTTTTGTCTCTTCTCTCCTTCCTTCTCTCCTTCCTTCTCTCCTTCCTTCCTTCTCTCCTTCCTTCCTTCTCTCCTTCCTTCCTTCTTCCTTCCTTCCCTCCCTTCTTTCTTTCTTTCTTTCTTTCTTTCTTTCTTTCTTTCTTTCTTTCTTCTTTCTTTCTTTCCTTCTTTCTTCCTTCCTTCTTCCTTCCTTCCCTCCCTTCTTTCTTTCCTTCTTTACTCCCTTCCTTCTTCCTTTCTTCTTGGGTTCCCTGGATGGATTTCTTGCTTAAGGAACTTTCCTTAAACCCAAATCACTCTGACTCTCTTTGACTGGCCAACAAAAGGTTCCAGGTCTTTGTTTTGACCCCAATTGCCTCTGAGTGAACACCAATGGCAATTGTTGCTGTTTTGGTCAGAAACCTGGGGGTCTTCCCCTCCCAAATGGATTCCTTTTTATTTTTATTTGGTTTTTAATTTTTTTGGACTAGGTTAAAAAGGCCATTCTTTGCCTCATTTCTTTCTTATTTAGTTTTAATCACTGAATAGGCAATTGACTCAGTTAAGCTGACATCTATTAAAATCTTAGGGATGTACTTACACACACACACACACACACACACACACACACACAACTAACATTTATTTACATGATGATTGAATGTTTCCAAAATGCCTTATATTAATACACCTCTTGAAATAGGTGTCATTATTATCCTCATGAGCCAAGTAATTTGCCTAGAATCACATAGCTATTAAATATTTAAGGTAGAATGTGAATTCATTTGTTCTGATTTCAGGATCAGACCTCTATTTAGTTAAGATCATATCCCATCCATACTTTCTCATTCTGTGTGACTGTGTTTGCCCTTACATAAATCCTCCAAGCAGGATACCCACATTCAGAGACTTTGTTCTAGATCTTTTGATATTTGGTAGATTGAGTGCCATACTTTCATTATCCTTATGCCATCCTTTGAGCTTGTCCCCTAAATGGATTGCTTTAATTTCTGAGTCCCTGTGTTATTGATGATATCTTTGTACTACTTTTTGTGAATATGACTTCATCTCTAATAATACACTGAAAATTACTTATACTCCCTGTTCTTTCCTCTGCTGCCCTTTGGGTAACTTTCTATTTAAATTCTTGTGAGATTTTGACATAGCATGATTCAAGACAAGTATAGAACTTATGGGACCATCCTGGCATTAAAAAAGAAGGCAGTCTATGATCATGGAAAGAGCTTCTCAAATACCATCCTGCCCATTCACCTGTCCCTGCTCAAATCTTAGCCTAGCTCACTAAATGCCCATCTGCAGTGTTTGTCCATTATATATATACCAAAGAGCTTAGTTGGTGAACTGATCATTAAACTACCAGCTATAATCTGGGAAATATGCATCCTTTACCCACCTGTTTTTTTTCCCCTGTATGGATTGCTGTGCTGATCTTTTTTTAAGTGTCATGGACATCAGTGAAGAGACCCTGTAGTATTCTGGAGCATGATATCATCAGCACAGTGTTATCCACAAACAGAAGCATTTAGGCCTGCCAAATCTAATATAAATGGGATTCTCTCCCCATGACCACTGAGCCAGAATATTGCCATACTGACTCTGGCAGCACACAAACTTTTTACAGCTTTTTAAAGTATATCAACATACAGAAACTGAAACTGGCATAAACAGTGGGGAAAATGATGTTTCCAATTCAAAACCATTCATTCATTTGGGATTTCCAGGCTCTATTTCCAATATATTTCCTCTTAAAGTCTCTTCAGCCTACTGAAGGAAAAAAATAATATATAAAATTATATCTTTTTGCCTAAATTACCTAAAATACTTTTTTATTCATTCTTTTTTCTTTCTCTTTCATTCTTTATTTCTCTTTCTTCCTTCCTTTCATCTTCTACTACTCAACTTCCTTCTCTTCTTTCTTTCTTATGCCTAGATTTTGTGGATAATTAGAAAACCTTCTACTTCTACTTTGGATGAAAATGTTGAAAATGTACTCAAGCAGAAAACACAGATGATAAATACATACTCATCCAGTAGTATACATTAACAAAAATTTACAATGGGAAGGTCACCTACAGGTCATTATTTTATAAATGAGGAAAATGAAACTCCAAAAGCTTATGAGAGCCACTTAAGATCACACAGGAACTTAAGTGAATTCTCAATGTTAGTATTTTGTTGCTCTGGAAAGAAGCTAATGTTAGCATACAGTTATTCAATTTATTAAATAAGTACATTCCTAAGTTTGATTCAATACAATTTTCCTGGGAGGAGCTGGGGGGGGGGGGGGAAGGGGAGACAATAGTCTAAGGCCTTATATGCACCAATGTATCAATATCTATATTTTTTTCCTAACAGAAAACATAATAGATTGGAAACATAATAGATAATCAATAATTGGGAAAATGCTAAATAAATTGGAGCACGAGTATAATATGATATGATTACACATTAAGAAACAATGATTTTTAAGAGATAAGAGAATATAGGAAGTTATATGATACAAAATGATACAGAAGCAGAAAAAGGACATATACAGTAACTACTACAATGTATATGAAAAAATTTAAAACAAAAAATAAAACTGATCAGTATTTATATAATTACCAAACTTATCCCTGAAATAGAGATTTTTTAAAAAAAGTAATACCCTTCCTTTAGAGAGGAGGAATATAAGGGCTTAGTATAATGCTTGGCAAATAGTAAACACTATAAATTTTAGCTATTAGTATAGATGGGAAATGCTGTATATAATATGTCAGATATAGTTTGTGGAGTAGGTTGGTTTAAAGTGCTGCTTTTAATTTTTTTTCTTTTTTCTTTTTGCTTATAATGGATGGCTTACTGAGAAGAAGGAAGCATAGATTCAAGAAATTAAGGCGATCCCCAAACAAAAGATTTCAGTGAAAGACATTAAAGTAAATTTGATTTGGATTCAGGAGATTCTGTTTTGGGTCTGGACTTAATCAAGAGACATGAGTTTAGTCTAGTCACTTCCTTGGAGCAAAAGAAAGATAATAACAATACTTAAAATGTCTCACAGGCTTAGTAAGAGGAAAGGACTTTATAAACCTTAAAATGTTTTTTTTTTTTTTAAGTAATTTTTATTACTGCTTTTATGTGCTTGACATTTGGATTAGGATAGATAGCAACAATATATTCATCGCCTCTATAGGCTTTCCATAGAACAAAGGTTTCAAAAAAGGGGGAAATTAATGTGTCATGTGACTGGACCAATGAAGCAGCTTTCTATCTTTAACAAAGTTGGACCCTTCTTATCCAAAACTGGCCCTTTCTCTCAAAAGGGGCAGTACCCCAAGATCAACAAGAGATATTTGGAATGTAGGTACAATTTAGTCTTCAGCTCTCCAGGAGCACTAAGACTCTATAAAAACTCCTGAAAGAAGATGGAATATATGACCTTGATTAGACAAATTCTTTCAAGAATTTTTCTTTGCCCTGTAGCTTCTTTATTCTTATGCAGGCATAGCAAAAGCTGTGAGCAAAATTAGTTCCTCCCCATAGGCTTGTTATCTGTTCTCTTTTGATAGGGCAAATATCAGACACAGTGTTCCCTTCTCCCATTCATCTTCTCTATGAAAAGTTAGTGATTCTTGCATCTGCTAGATCTGGAATGGGGGAGCTGGTGTAGGCCCCATACCCAGATACTCTCAGCTTTGTCCCCCAGGGGAAACCTTCTATTTATGACCTATTTGTAGGAATGCTTAGATTTCTGCCTTTAAGAATTGTGTCCTGAATGTATAGAAGTTGTTTCTGATATGGTTTTGTAAGCTTTTACTGAGCCAGAAATTCCCCTGAAAGTTCATGTGCTCCCAAGTCTTTATTAAATATTTCTCTCTCTCTTCCTACAGCATGATGGTCTTTGCTGATTTACTGAGGCTCAGCTATTCTGTGGACTTACCATCTATTTGCTTGAGGCAAGGTGGTTAAAGTGCATTTGTACTTTGTAGACTCAGTTTCAAATTTGCCATCTTCTACTTACTATTTATATGGTTGCGGGCAAGAAATTTAAGGTTTCAGAGACTCAGTTTCCTAATGTGTAAAATGAAGGGTTTGGGCTAAATGACCCCCTAGTTCTTTTAAATTGACTTCTTGCTTTCTGGGAAGTAGGGATCAAGTTTTTCTTTTTTTATTTATTTTTCCAACTCATTCCCTAATTTGAAAAAAATTAATAAACAAAATACTATTCTATCCATTGCTATGTGATATTGTTGTTATTTGTCCTTCCTTCTCAAAGAGGACCAGACAATCCAATGCAAGTGGATTGAATTTATATGAGGGAGAGCTGTGCAAGGTCACCTGCCTCACTTTCCCCACCAGAGCCATTTGGGTTCAGTGGCCAGATACAGATCAGGATGATTGGAGATGACTCTGGATGAAATGAGAGACTTTGGCCTTTTAAAGCTAAACTCCTCCTTAGATCTCAGTTTGACTGAGGCTGCACTCATTCAGTGATTAAGGCTAGGTGGCAATTGAGGCAAAGAATCTCCTCAGACCTTCCTAGATTGGTAGATTAATGGAAAGCATAATATGTCTTGGGGATATGCATATGAATAATTAAGACAGAGAACTTTTAGGTTAATGATTACAGAAATTTGGACACTAGAATTATTCTATGATTATAGGATAAATTTAATTTACCTAATTGTGGATATAATAAAGACAGGATACTAGGCAATACAGTGGACTGAGATGGCAAGTCAAAAAGATCTGAGTTCAAATCTAACCTCAAATACTTAATATAAGGTGTGATCCTGGGCAAATAACTAACTTCTCAGCCTCAGTTTTCTTATCAATAAAGTATGGATAACAACAATACTTACTTATTATTGTGAAAGAAAAATGCAATATTTGTAATGTGCCTTGCAAACCTAAAAGCTCTTTGTAATTACTAGCCTTATTATGTTTATTTTTATTAAAAATATGAATCCCTAGTTAAGTAACATTTTGGTCACTAATTTGCTTCTTGATGTTTGGCCAGTTCCTTTTTCTTTTCTTCATGTCTCAGTTTCTTTAAAATGAGGAGATTGGACTGAATGATTTTTAAGTTTCCTGCTGGCTGTAAAATTCTATGATTAATGGGATACATTATTCTAATAAGATTGAGGATAATATAGAATTTACAGCAATTTAAACAGATTCTATCAATCTCCTATAGGAGGTCATTATAAGGAAAAGGGACTCTGACACTTTTCTGATTTGTTCAGAAGATGCTTCCTTTGGGTTTCTCAGATGTCCAAATTAGATAAATTATCCCCCATCTTTCCCTATTTTCCTACCTGGCATCCCCCCAGCTCTGAAAAGACAACCCCCTGCCTAGTGCATTAGTATTCCCAGATCTTAGAGACAAAACTGTAGATAAAGTTTTTAACCTCACTCGTGACACCAGGAATACAATCATAGTATTATGAGTATGATAGCCTCTGTGCCTCCGGGAGAAAATACAATTTCTGCCTCATCAAGTTTTATTGATAAAACACAGATGTAGTTATATTATTCAGATGACTTTCTGAATCTGTTTCTTGCCTGTTCCACCATTTTTACATAATCTTTATGTTCTTCTTATTGGATAAGTAATCATTTGAGATAAGTTAAAAGGATCAAAGATTAAATTTTTTTTTCAATCTTCCCACTCCTGTGACTTGCAAACACATACACTGCCCCCCCACCCCGCATATATATTCATGCATATACACATACACACAGACATCCATGGAACTTGACATTTTGTATTATTTTGGTTTTAGTAACCAATGTGTTACCACCTACATTTAAGCAGTGATTTGAAAACTCCTTTAAGAAATTCTGTCCATCTTCCTTTCCTACATAGTAATGAGGTAAAAGATGGCTCACATAACCATTTTTTTGTATCTGTTTTGTATAATTTTAATAAAACACATGTTGGAGGAATAAAATTAGCATTTTTCCCTCTTTCTTGTCATTGCCACAGTCCTAGTGTAGGTCCTCATTACAACCCACTTAACTCTTCTTGCCTCTTAACCAGCTTTCTCTTGTCTAGTCTCTCCCCACTCCAACCCACCCTTCCCACAGCTTCCAAAAGAATTTTCCATATGTTCAGATCTGATCACTTCATTTTTTTGCTCAAACACTTTAATGATTTCCTTCCATTACTTACTTGAATTTGCATCTTAGGATAGTGGCTAGGATATAATAAATGCTAAATCTGTCTGTCTATCTATTTGTCTTTTTTCTTGAATATAAAAGTTTCCAAATTCCTGAGCCCAGAATTTGAGATCTTCAAAAGTCTGTGCCATCTTATTTATGTTACACACCTCCCTTTAACTATTCTAATCTAAAGTTAACTACTCAACATCCCACATGTACATCCTATATTTTCCACTCTGTCTTTCCTTATTCCTATTCTTATAATCAGAATGACCTAATCCTCCAGCCTCCAGTAGTAAAATAGTCCCTACTCTTTAACAAATCAAAATCAGTGCTATCCATGCAAAACTCTCTGATTTTATAGCCCTCAAAATCTTTTCCTCTTCTAAATTTGCATAGAAACATATTTGTATACTTTATATAATTATTCTTTTTGTTATTATTTGTATTATTTTATCTGTTTTAGCTGCAACTTAATTTTTGTTTCATCTCAATATCTAAGCCTTTAATATTGTGGAAGTTAAAATTATTCCAATTACAATAAGAGAGATTGAGGCAGAAGTCAGAGCAATGGCACTTTATTAAAGGATCTGTGTCCCTTCTAATGAAATGGACTTCATATCTTCCCCACAACTTGAGATGCCTCCTCCTTCCAGGGCTCAATTTTTATAGGACAAGATGTCCAGTCCCTCCAGCACACCTATATCAAATACAGAATAGTTCCATTGAATAAACAAAATAATTATCAAATACAGAATAGTTCTATCAAATAAGCAAAATGATATACCAGCAGCATCATAAGTTGGGTGAATCAAAGAATATCTCCACATAAAAAGGACAGCCTTCTTAATTTGGACAGGAGGAAATGGTACAAGCTATCACAGACAATGACCTAAGTTATTGTAAGATGGTCATCTGCTCCTATTGGACAAGTGATTAGTTCAGAAGAACAAAATATTTGGGGGAGCTTTCCATGTAGTTGTAATCTTTGCTACTCCAGGCTTGTCACAATGACAAGGCAAAATAAGAGTGAAAGGCCTTTCTCTAATTTCCTATAGTTAAGCAAGTGAATTTGGAATCTGCAGCTCACAACTCTGGTGCATTATATGCAGAACTTTGATATGATTCCATTAAATGGATTAGAACTGATTGGAATAGTGTAGGTCCAAAATGAATTATTTCTTTCAGTACAGTTAATACAGTATACATAGTTGACAAAATTAATAAATGATTGGGAAAGGGATAATTTCCTGAAAAATGTACATTTGCAGATTTTTATGAAGTAAGACCATTTGCATCCCTAGATAAAAGCATTGGCTCTGAGGCCTAAGATTCCAAGGCCATCTAACATGAATTGTACCTTTCCCAAGAATCTCTAATACAACATGGCTTCACAGAAACTCATAGCTGAATAGGACTCCTGAAGTCACCTTTTCCACCTACTTCTTAAACAATAATCCCCTCTAATATTTGCCTAAAAGTTAGACATAAAATCTTTATCTGGAGACTTTTATTAAAGAGGAATATGCTACCTATCTCCCAAGATATTCCACTTTGGGGAGACAGTTACCACTTTTTTTTTTCTTTATCTCAAGAGGAAATTTTCCCTTATACAGCTTTCAGTCAATTGCCCTAATTTTGCTAAAAAAAAAAAAAAAAAAAAAAAAAAAAAAAAAAAAAGGGTTTGAAGATAAGGCTACAGTAGAAGAAAGCTTCTCTCTAACAATCTTTCAAATAATATGGAAGATACTCAGCCCACTTAAGCCTTCACTTCTTTGCAATAAAAATCCTCAAGTCTTCAACCAATTCCTCAAATTATGTAATCTTGGAACTTTTGTTCCATTCAGATGACCTTATTCAGGATTCTCTCTAGTTTACCAACATGCTGCTATAAGGTGGATCTCAATCAGGCAAACAGTATCAAGATATATTCTAAAAGGGCAGAATATCACAGCTAACATTTACAAGGTGCTTTAAAAGTTTAAAAAGGGCATATATATATATATATATATATATATATGTGTATATATATATACACATATATACACACACATTATATATATTATTATCTGCATTTTACAGATGAATAAACTGAGGTACAGAGGAGTCAAGTGACTTACTAGTCAAAAAGCTAGTAAGTTCATGAGGCAGGATTCCAGCTCTAGTTTCCCTGACTTTTAGTCACCTAACAGGGAATCTTATGCTTCTTTTAAGGTGTTACAAAGATGGCACCAGTTTTTTTGACTGTCATATCACATTATAGATACATATTAAATTTATACTCCCCTTAGACCTCAAGATCTTTGTCAAATTGCTATCTAGTCAAATCACAAGAAGCATATACCTATAAAGATAATTATTTGTAATCCATCTATAAGACTTCACATTAATGTCTATTAATTTTTTTTTGTATTTGGTCCAGTATTCTACCCTCAAATATAATAATAATTTCTTCTACTTTGTGGTATTCTGTACTATACATCAAGAACTCCAGGATACCTTCTATCTACCTGATGCTGCCAGTTATAGCTATGGACACTTTACGATTAATAAGAATTTGTTTTTCCCCTATAACAACCTAAATATGTCTTATACGCAAGACATAAGCATTTATGCCCAATAATAAATACTTCAGTTTCAGTAATAAATTGGAATCACCAAGGCTAATGAGTTTCTTCCACCCAGAAGTTTTGAGTACAGGCCCTCAACTTAATTTTTATGTTTCCTTACTATTATACAAACAGGGGTTAATGGAGTCAAGCTGATTGTTAAATTTTTAGTTGAGTATTAATAAAGGTATGTAAGAGTTTATGGTTTGAAAAAATTTAGCAATTCTCCTAAAGTCACAAAAGAGTTTATTTATACCATAGTTGACCATTTAGTCTCTAAAGGAAGTCCAGCAAATTAGAAATGGTTTGGGGATATTTTTATATACTGAAAATTTGTGGCTTAGCTAGTAGCCAAACAGCCTATAAAGTTGTAAATTATAAAGGAAAGATAAGGAAGAACCAGAATGTATTTTTTTTTTTCATCCAGGTAAGGAGACAGGATATCTTTTAGCAAAGTATTGTAGATCAGACAGAATGGGTTTTTTGCAGAGGACAAATAAGGAACTATAGATAAGAGATTTTATTGCTCCACATTCCTTAGCTAGGTATGCAGTTTTCAGTAAACCCTCAGCTCTGACACTGTCATTTAGGGAAAGGAAATTCTGGAGTTAAAGGCTGGGGACCCACCAAGACCTTGAAAATTATCTAATCTACCACCACCCTTCTCTCTAATCCCTATCAATTTATAGACAAGTCAACTCAGGTACACAGGGGAAATAGCTTGTAAAAAGTCACAGAGCTATACCCTGACACCAAGTTTCTCAGCTCCCAGGCCAATAATATTTACACTAGTATTTCAATCTCATCCCTTTAATACTATATTTTCAACAATTGAAAATAGACTGTAAGAACTGGAAGAAGCCTTTAAAGATCATGAGGTATAGTGGGGAAAGTTACTTGACCAAGGTCAAAGAAAAAGGAAAATGAGCCCAGCAGAGCTGTGATTTAAGGGGTTGTGACCCTAAGTCCATTACCCCGTTTAAACTTTTTTTTTTTTTTGCTGTGGGGTTAATTTTAGGAAAAATCCTGTTTTAAGTGTGTGATCTCATTACCTTAGAAAGAGAGGTATCTTTCCTGCCTAAGTCCAAGTTAGTCCTGCTATGTGAATCTGAAGCCACAGTGGGGGACCTTTCTTTTAATGATAATAGTTTGGAAATGGAGGACATTATGATTTTTCTAATCCCCTTGTTGCTGCTGCATTTGAGTATTATAAATATAAGAAGAGATTTTTTTCTTTGGAACCCAAGAAGATTTCTGTGGGCTCCCCTTGGTGCTTAAGCACTCCCTCAATATCTTCCTCACTTTGTTCCTCAGAATGTCAAGTACGATATAGAAATTTGATTTTAAGAGAACTCAAATGTTCCAAGAGTGAATGATCTGATATTTTGATAAACTAACCCTAATCAGTCTGGTTGATACTTTTTCACATTTTCATCAGAACATTTTTTTTCAAAAGGCAAACTAGCACAAAACTCACATAAGGAAACACAAATACAAGATGTAAGATAGAATTTACATTTATGTATAATAAAACTTAGCTAAAGACTATAGTGCTTTAAGGTTCACAAATTATTATCTATAGATCATCACATTTAATTTCACAACAACCTAGGGAAATAGATAGATACTAAGATTATTTTCAAGTTTACAATGAGAAACTGAAGAGAAAAGTTATATATTTGCCCACTGTCACATAGAGAGTAAGTGATGAAGGCAGGATTTGAATTCAAGACTTCCTGACTTCAACACTAACTAGTTTATCCATTCGACGATCACTACAACTCAGCAGACTTATATGTGAGTTGTATGTACACACACACACATACACATCTATGTGTAGATTTTATTCATATATGTGTGTATACTCTTATGTGTGTATACATATATATATATATATATGTCTGCTACTTAGAAGGTATG
The DNA here is from genome assembly GCF_016432865.1 of Antechinus flavipes. NCBI lineage: Eukaryota > Metazoa > Chordata > Mammalia > Dasyuromorphia > Dasyuridae > Antechinus > Antechinus flavipes. The sequence goes on from NC_067399.1 coordinate 69,785,226, forward strand.
TGTATGTATATTCTTTTTTCCATAGAAGTGCCATCATATTATAATGTGACCTTAGGTTCCCTAATATCCAGAGACGTGGTAAAGCTCTATCAAGCTAGAAATGCTTCAATATGTCAGTGACAATCTATGCTTATTGTTTAAAGATTTATCCAATATACAGCACTTGGGTGTGAAGTTGATATGACTATAGCTATTTAGAGATTGCTAAAAGCCTGAACCATACACCCAAAAGACAGGTGATATAGGGGAGAGTTTACCCTGAGATATTGAGAGAAACAGTTTACACAAGTTCTTTCTATAACCTTTAAGTATATATCTCTTTGTTAAGGTTAACTAATGTTAACTGGTTAAATGAAACTGAGATGCTTATCCATTTGAGGCAAGTGGGAAGGGAGAGGAAGGTTAAAATATAATCAGGGCTGGAAGAAAAAAAAATTAGATGGTTTCCTTTAAGAGACTCCTAGAATACTCAAGAAGAGACTTGGGTCCAGCTTATTCTGGGAGAAAGGTGGGGCAAAGCAGGGTCTACAACATCATCTTTGATTGTAGCATAGGATGACCCTGGGATCTCAGAAGCTTTGCTAGCAGAGTACTTGCTTTTATAAATTCTGGCATGCTAAGAAGATTGAAGCCTGAGAAAAAGAAAGGGCTCGGTGATGGACTGTGTGTCTATCATCTAAGCTCTGGCTAGGAAGAGAGGAGATTATCCCGAGTGCTGGTGGCCACCAGGGGCCAGATACTTTTGGCTACAGCTGATGGAGGCTATTACCTAAGATATGAAGCTGCTCTAATAAGAAGCAAGTGCCCAGACTGAATCAGAGCCCTTTAAATGCTGAGAACCGAATTGTATATACATAGGTATTTTCAAAAATAAAGAGAAAATCTGAGGATTTATCACTCAATTCTTTTCCTCTCCTATCATTTATAAAAGTGCTAGGAAGAGATGTCAACAGGGCTGTAGATGCTGGGCATTTACAAGGCCTATAGTTGTGACTAGGTAACTAAAAAATATCTCTGAACCTTTAATTCCCTATTTTTCAAATATGGGAGGGAGTGGTGGAGAGATGGAAAATATCTCTAAGAAACCATCCATCTGTCCAAGTGCTGTCCAAGAGTGCTTGTCGTCTTAGAATCTGGGGTCAAAATCCTTGCTTTTTATTTATTTGTTCCTGACCTTGAGGAAGCTACTTTTCTTCTAAGGGTCTCAATTTCCTCATTTGTAAAATAAAAGATTCTAAGGATCATTCTGATGCCATTTAGTCCAACCCTTTCATCTGACCGATGGAGAAACTGAGGTCCAATGGGGGAAATGTCACAAAAGTGTAGCTGGGATTCAGATTCAATAACTCCAAATTCAGCACTCTTTCTAAAACACTGTATAAAACCTAATAACCAGATCATCATCCCTGCACACCTTGAGAATTCCAAATCATATCTAGGGATGTAAGACAAGAAGACCTGAATTTGGTTTACAGCTCTAAACATTGATAGGTGACTTTGTGTAAGTAATTAAACTTCTTTCACTCTATCTTCATAGCTGTTTTAAAAAAGATTAATAATTCTCCTTTTTAACATAGGATTTTAACAGATCATTGATTTGAAATCTTTAAAGTATTGTATAAATGTACTATGACACAGGTATACACACATACACACTCAAATATATGTGTGTATGTATATATTATATACATTATATAGATAGATAGATAGATAGATACACAGATACATGAATATACACATATAGGGTGTGTCAAAATTCTTGATACAGTATCAAGCTTTTTAAGAAGTAGATTAAGAAGACTAGTGAGGGAGTAGGTTCTAGTCAACTTGAGATTTTCATGTGAAAGTCAGACATCATCTTGTTGGGATAAATCTTGTTCAGATTCAGTTTGTTTCAGTTAGGTCCCTCTTAACTCTATGGTTCTATAGTGATATCTCAACTTATGGAGGTTTAGAAAGAAAAGAGAAAGAGGGAGGGAAAGAGAGAGAGAGAGAGAGAGAGAGAGAGAGAGAGAGAGAGAGAGTCAGAGAGAGACAGAGTCAGAGAGAGAGCGAGAGAGAGAGACAGAGAGAGAGAGAGACAGAGAGAGAGAAAGAAGAGAAAGAAACAGAGAGAAAGACAGAGAGTCAGAGTCAGAGAGAGAGAGAGAGAGAGAGAGAGAGAGAGAGACGAGAGAAAGACAGAGTCAGAGAGAGACAGAGTCAGAGAAAGACAGAAAGACAGAAACCGAGAGATAGAGAGACAGAGACAGAGACAAAGAAAGACAGAGATAGAGACAGAAGGACAGAGAGAGAGTGAGAGACAGAGACAGAGACAGCAAGAGATGGAAACAGAGACAAGGAGAGCAAGTGAGCTGGTAAAGGGGAAAGAGGAAGAGGAAGAGAGCAACAGGAGGGCCAATAATGGAGATCAAATGGGATGGTGGGCAAACTTGAAACAATGTCATATGGGGACAATTGAAAGAAACTGGATTTTTTCAGTGCAGGAAAGAAATTACATTAGGTAAAACATAATGTCTATCTTCAAATATTTGAATGGCTGTTATAAGGCAGATGGATTAGATTCACAGAAATTGCTCTTCTGTGACCTGGGGGGGGGGGGGGGGAAGGAGAGGGAGGGGAGATCTAGGAACAAAAGGTGAGAGTTAAAGGGAGATGAATTTCAGCTCACTGGTAGAAGGAATGCTTCTTGCTAAGAAGTGTCTTGCAATATTGAGGCAGAGTTTGCCATCACAGGAGACCATGAGAGGATACTGCAGTGAAAGGCTGTTCTGCATGATTATTTCTTTGGTCTCTTCCAACTCTGGGATTCTGAGATCTTTTAATAACTACTAATTGTGCAGGTCCCTCCACCTTTCTCATTCAGTGTTCAAAGGTCCCTTCCCAGCACTAACATTTTATGACTGAGAATCGCTCGCTGACATTTTTCTCCAAATTAATTTCCTGTCTCTGTGTTCTTTGTTTACACAAGCTAACAACACAACACTAAGGCAGGTGTCAAAAACAGATAGATATGTGTAATTGGCTCTATGACCAAATCAGTTTTTATCAAATCCATTAGCAGTAATGGCACTCCAGACAAATAGCTTTCAAACTCTGGTTCACAGATGATGAGTCTCATCTCCTATTTCTATAGGGTAGTAAAGTTAAAAAAAAACTTTTCTTAAAACTACCCCAGCGGCAGGGCCATGTATTTCTCTGACCATTTTACAGAGGAAACCAAAGCAGAAGTGAGGTGACATGCTCAAAATCCTATACTCAGAAGCTGTCTGAGTCAAGGTTCAAACTCAACATTTCTCCCTCCCAAGTGCAATGCTCTCTTTCATATCAATTTGATTTTGCAAGTTGCTGGAGAGACAGGCTCAGTACTAACTGTACCTCAATGATTCAGCCAGCATGTGGCAATGGAAGAGGAAGCTCATTCTGTACAGTAAGGCGTCTGACACTGACTAGGTGTGTGACTTTCTTTTTCTTTACTTTCATTATCTGTAAAATGGGAATATTAACAGCACTTAACTCCCAGAGATATTATGATAATAAAATGAAACATTTGTGTAAAGCATTTTGCAAATCCTAAAGCACTATATAAATACTAGTTAGTATTATCATTATAGTCTCCTCCCTATTACTCATTCTGCAATCATTATTAACATTATCTTTATCATCATTGTTAGATTACTCTCCTCAACCAGGATAAGGAAGGGGAGCTTCCCCATATCCAAGGATAACAAAACATGAGTCCATACTCTAAATCATCCATATTCTAAGCAATAATGATTACAAAATACCTACATTTTACTTCTTCACAGGATCATATAAAGGATATTTAGCTGAACCAGTCCTATTTTACAGATGATGAATCTGATTTAAGGGACTTGCCCAATATCACATAGGCAGTAATCATCAGAGGTAAGATTTGAATCTAGGTTTTGTGATTCTAAAATTCATGTTCTTTGTATGGTACTTTGAGCCTTGCATGGGGGAAGGAACCCAGGCTTCTCAAAGTCAATGCTTGAATAAGATTAGCTCTTGTCATGTGTCAGAAATAGAAAGTCTTCAAATACAGACCTAGTAATGGACTCTCTGTATGTGTATGTGTGTGCACCTGAGTGTGCCCGTTGAAAATCAGACAAGCTAAATGACAAGAAACCCATCACCAGGGAGCTGACTGCTGTGGGGTTTAATTTATTGGCCACAGCAATTCATGAAACCATCTATCAAGCCTTAGGGATTAAATCTGTATTGGTGGAAAGAGTACGGACATTGATGAAATCACTGTTTTCTTTGAAGTATGAAAATTTTGCATATTTTTACAGAATAGTATTGTCAGGCTTGGAAGGGATTTCAGAGCTTGTACAGTCGAATCTAAACCGAACTGAAAGGAAATTTTCTCTACAACATCCTTAATGGATAGTCGCATAGCTTCTAGCTGAATACTTCCATTGACAGGGAGCTCACTACTGTTAAAACAGCATATTCATTATAGTTTAAGAAAATCAATTGTTAGATGATTTGTTGTTGTTGTTTCCTCCCATTATATCCAGAAGAAACCTGTTTTTCTGTAACTTCTATTCATTGCAGCACAGAGTCACAGTGAGAAGAGATCCTAGAGGGCATCTAGCATAAACCTATATCTATACAAGAATTCAATCTGCTGTGACCTCAACAAAGTATCCTCCCGCCTTTCCATAAAGACCACAAGCCAATAGGAACCCATTCCCTTCCTGAGATTCTTATTGTACTTCTAAACAATTAATAGTTATATTAACATCTATATTAAAATTAAATCTGCCTTGCTTTAAGTTCCATCCATTATTCCTGGTTTTGTTCTTTGGAACAACACAAAAATGTAAAATTGCTTTTCATACAGCAATCCTTTATGTATTAGTATCTAGGTTGAATATCTTTTTATATTTAAAAAATGAGATGCACTTTCAAGTGATTCTCATACAGCATGGTCCTAAAACCCCTCATCCTAAGTAACTTACCCTGAATACTATCCAGTCCAAAACATAATCCTTTCTCTTTCCCCCAAAATACTCCTCTCTTCTTGTCTTCTCTGTTAATATAGGGGGTAAATATAATCCTCTCAGATCTATAGTCTCACAATCTAAGCATCATCAAAGACTCCTCATTCTTACCCCTTTCCCCTCATATAATCACTCCTTCCTCTTCTCTGCAAATACCATGGTGTTGACTCCCATATACTCATATTTGCACTATTATAATAGTTTCTTGACTTCCCTCCCTCAAGTCTCCCTCCCACATTAGTCTACCTTCCACTCTGTGGTTAATTTTCCTAAATTGAATGTCTGATCATATCACCCACCCTCCTATCCAATAAATTCTAGTGGCATTCTGCTACCTCCAGCATCATATTTAAAATGTTCCTACTGACTTTTAAAGTTCTTTATATTCTTGTACTCTACTGTCTCTTTAATCTTACATCTCACTGCTTTCTATGACAGAAGAAGACCTTTAGGAAAACAGGCATCTTGTTTTCCTGGCCCCAAACCCTCTCTCTCCCATCTAAACATTTTCACTTGCTGGTCTCCATGGTCACTCCTAGCTTACTTATTTTTCTTCAAGTCCCACATAAAATACCAATTTTTATAAAAAAAAAAGCTTATCCTTATCCTCCTAAATTCTAGTGCCTTTCTTCTGTGGATTTTTTTCCCTAATTTTTCCTGTCTGTAGCTTGTTTGTACATATTTGTTTGTATGTTGTTTCTCCCATTACAGTGTGAGCTTTTTCAAAGCAAGGACTGTAGTAGTACCAGATTTCAAATTACATTTCAAAGTGGTAATCATGAAAACAATCTGGTGTTAGTTAAGAAATATAGTGGTGGATCAGTGGAATAAATTAGATACACAATGCACAGTAGTAAATGACCACAATAATGTAGTATTTGTTAAACCCAAAGATCCAAGCTTCTAAGGCACAACTGTAAAGGAGTTTGGCAGAAGCTAGGCATAGACCAACATCTCACACTATATACCAAGATATGGTTATATCAGATAAGTGTTTAGATATAAAAGGTAATGTCATTAGTAAATTAGGGAACCATGAAAAAATTTTATTGTCAGACCCATGGAGAACAGTAGAGTTTGCAACCAATCAAGAGATAGAGAGGATCACAGGAAGTAAAATGGATCATTTTGATTTCATGAAATCAAATTTATAAGCATGTAAGTCTTTCCCCATTCGACAAATAGTCAAAGGATATGAATAGGCAATTATCAGAATAAAAATAATTTAGGAAGGGGAGGAGATGGCTCAGTGGATAGAGCACCAGCCTTGAAGTCAAGAGGACCTGAGTTCAAATCCAGCCTCAGATACTTAACAATTCCTGGTTGTATGACCATGGGCAAGTCACTTAACCCCAATTGCCTCAGCAAAATGCAAAAAGAAGAAGAGAAACAAACAGCTAGCAGAGAGAGAGAGGGCTGAGCCAACCGTGGCAATGGCAATCCCAAAAGTCTCTCCTTCCCCTTCCTTTTCCACTCCCCTGCCTCCACTCACCAAAATCGTCATTTCCTATACAACACATCAGGACTTGCACAAAGAGTGGGCGGGGCCATTCTTTCTCCAAGCTTATATATTAATAGAGTATGGTCCAATTACTATTTAGCCTCATGTGCTTGGGACCTCAGTGCATCAACTCAAGCCTCAGCCCATTACACAAAGCCATCAAAAGGCACATGTAAAATATTCTAAATCATTATTAAGTGGGACAAATGAAAATTAAAACAACTTCAAGATAGTACCTCACACCTATTAGATTGGCTAACATGACAGAAAAGGAAAATTGGTATAATAAAACACTGTTGGTAGGCTGAACCAATCCAACCATTCTAAAGAACAATTTGGAATTATACCCAAAAGGCTATAAAAATGTACATATCCTTTGATTCAGAAATACTTTTACTTGTCCTATATAATAGAGAACTCAAAGAAAAAGGGGGAAAGGGGCTATTTGTATAAAAGTATTTATAGCAAATCTTTTAATAGTGGCAAAGAATTAGAAATGGAGTGGATGCTAATCAATTGGGGAATGACTCAACCTGGGATATATACCTATGATGGAATACTGTTGTGTTATAAGAAATATTAAACAAGGTGGTTTCAGGAAAACATAGGAAGATCCATGTAAACTGATAAAGAATGAAGTGAACATAACCAGAAAAAAACACTGTATACAGTTAACATCAATATTATAAGAATGATCATGAAAGATTTAGCTAATCTGATAAAGAAAAAGATCCAAGATAATTCCAAATGATGATGACATGTCATGAGACATTCTGTGAAGACCTCTGTTTTTGTACTCTATGTATGGCTCTAAAATACCAATTTGGTAACCATGATCAAAAAGGAAATGGGATTTATTCTGAAATAATCTCTTAATAAAAATTTAAATCAGCCTGATCTTTCTCCCCATGTTAGTCCTTATGTCTCCCCAGTGTCATCTTCCCCAGATTAACTTCACTATTTTCTTCATCTCAGCTTTGAGCTCATGATTTTAAAAGCTTTTTCTTCCTTCTTGTTGCCCTTCTCTGAACTGGCTCCCATCTATAAATGTCTTTCATAAAATGTAACTCATTAGAAATTAATCCAATATTTCAAAAGTGAGGGAACCAGGATAAAGTATAATAATGTTATTACCTTACTGCATATCTATTAATGATACAGCCCAGTATCTAAGTTTTTATTTTGAAGCTGATACTTTTAGCTTATCATCCACTAATATTCCTCAAATCTTTATTTATATTCTTAGAGTCCCATCCTGAAATGCAAGTATGTATAAACTGAAAAGGGCTTATGATCTACTGAATGAATCTACATCTATTGTGTTTTTCTGTAAAATAATTAAGAAACCAAGTTACTTGCTCCTTTGTGTCTTAGTTGAAAACTATGAGGTATATGGGAAGCTTTGCTGTTCATAAAAGCTCTAACATATCTCAATTACTTCTCTTGGATTTCATTCTTTCCAATCTTATCTCTATCTTTAAAATTCTCTTAATGAATTGTGGCTTCCCTTTTTCTGGTGTTCTGCTATGGCTTTAGATGGACAATAACAGCTCATTTCATTTTTAAATAGAATATATTTTTTAAATTATTAATTAATTTTATAGCGCTTTAATTTTCTATATACATGTGAAATAGTTTTCAAGATTGACCTTTGCAAAACCTTGTGTTCCAAATATTTCTTCCTCCCTGTTCCTCACTCCTCCCTCTAGACAGCAAACAATCCAATATAGGATAAATATGTTGAGTTAATTTCTAATAAAAAAAAAAAAAAGCAGTTGACAATATAGAAGGAAAGACTGGAATGATTGTAACCTACCCACTTTGAGAGTTTCATGAACAATAAGCAAAATAAACTCATAGAGATAGACATATTTATCATTTATCTTCAGTCTCTAGAAGAAGATATGAGGGTCTAGTTTTACAGAAGGATAAGCTGAGAATTACACCTAGTGGATGGGTGAGGGCCCCAGATGAAGTTCTATGATGTTTTAAGGTTGGTATTTTCTTTGGTAAAGGCTAGTTTTGAGTTGGTAAGCCCAGTAGTGTCTTAAGTGGGAATGACCACTATCCCTAAGGGGCATGAAGCCCAATGCCTTCTCTAAAAAATATGGGATCCTGGACTATATTTAAAGATGTGAAAAGTGATGCTGGATCCCTGGGATGCAGCCTCATCCCTAATGTGAGATCCTTAAACTAAAGTCTATGACCTTGTATTTTTTTTTTTTTTTTGATAACTTGATTTCAAGACAATTGGTTTCCTGGTAATCTAAAAAATATATATTTTATGCATTTAAAATATTGTTCTGAAAACTGATGAGATAATTTCTACCAGCTCAGCCAAAGGGGTTTGACATGCAAATATGTTAAGAACTCCTGTCCTAATGAGGTGTGTTTGGTCCTGGGATAATTAAAGTTCTAGGAGGAAATTCGCATGTGCTTCTTCAAGCAGAAGCTGAATACTGTGGAGGAGAATCCAAAGACACATAGGAACCATTGAACTAAATGATCCTGGGGTCCCCGAGAGTCTGAGATTCGTGAAATTATAGAACAGGAATTTAGTCAGTCCTTACGGTAAATCGTTTCCCCAGTGCCAACTTATTTTAAGAGAATATGAAATCTGTAAGGTGAATGGAATTGTCAGTATCATTCACAGCCAAGTACTAAATATCCTCAAGGGGGGAGAAAGGAGAGAAAAGGAAAAAATAGAGTATACAATATTATTTTTTTAAGAAAGAAAACAAATCTTTAGTAAGCCTAGAATTAAGAATCTGATACTTATTCCAACTGCTGCCCTTCATTTCCACCAACATAATGGACCTTAATTCCCTCCAGGCAGAAATATCCATGATAATTTAATGCTGAAATTTCCAAAGGAGATTTAAATTGAAAACTTAAATTGGGTAGAATCTGCTAAGGACATCTGGTTTCTCGAAGCCATGATTTTATGATCAGAATATTCATAGAAATTGTCAGAGTCCAACATAGGAGCCTCTGCCAAAGAGGATATGGATGTGTACAGCAAGAATACAAAGATTTGCACCCACCTACATTCTCCGTTCTTGTGCATCCCTGCGATTTGACATTCAAAACTAAAGCTTGGTCTCCTGAAAGATGAACCTATGAACATTTCCTCCAAGTAATTCTTCCATTTCTTGTGGCTGCTGATACCCTCGACTTTAGCTGTCACTTCCAAAGTGGGGACTAGTGAGAACAAAGGTTGGGATAAAGTCTGATAGTTCTTAAAGTATTCTAACCCATTGGCACAGGCATTTTTCTCATTCTAGGGGAAGGACAGCATCGGGGCCAGATTTACAGTGGAAGCTGTCAGTTTATCAGGCTGGAGCAGGTGTCAGGGGCTGTAAGAAATCAACTTCAGAAGGAGTAAAAGCAAAAGGCGAGAGGAGAGTAAACATGGTAAGTAATGGCTGAGACTAAGGGTCCTCTGAGAATACCGAGCAAAATAGCAACATGAAGATGCAATCCAGACCTTGTCTGAGAGAAAGGGCATAAATATCTCCAGCTTGACCGCAGCTTTGGTATTGATATAAAAATGGAAATTGATTTTCAAAAACAGGCAGTATCTCTAGCTTCTGTAAATGAGGCATCTAGACATTCTTGTAAATAACCTTTAGAAGACTTGAGCAAAACATCCCAGACAGATTATTGTTTATCTTATAAATGATGATAACCAAGGCATAAGATTGCCAAGCGTCCAGGGGGAATTTAGTTCAATATAAAAATCATGGAAATCTGAAACTTGAAGGGGATCTGAGAAACTTTTGGCTTCTAATTCCCACTTTATAAATGAAAAATGCAGGATTGGAGAGAGGGTAAATAATGCTTAGTACATTATTTGGCACAAAGTAGGTGCTTGGTAAAGTGCTTATTGACCACTGGCTGACTTGACTACTACCACCTGCTGTGAGTTGGGGTAAAAGTAGCGAGCAAGGTACAAATTTCTTGCTCCTCACTCCATTACTGATACCTACAGCTTGGACTCTGCAGAAACATCAGAAAGCAGGGGACAGAATACTGATCCTGGAGTCATTAAGATTTATGTATGCATCCATCTCAGATACCTAACTAACTGTAAAAGAGCCAATTAAAATCATGGTTGAATAGCCTTTTACTAAATGACAGCTCAGTCAGCCAATAAGCACCTGATTTCTTTCCCTTCTTTTTGATCCTAGGTTCATAAACTCTGATCTGGAAAAGACTTTAGTGGCCATTATATTACAAATGAAGAAACTCAAAGCCATTATGTGACTTTTCCAAGGTCATACAGGCTTTAAGTAACCCAAGCTATCTCTATTCAAAATAGAAACAAAAGGAATAAAATGTAAATGTTGGAGGAGGAAATGAGCACCTGGTCTAGCATTGAGATTTCAATAGTGTAGTTCCCCTTGAGATTTCTTCCAGAAACCTTTCCTCAAAGAAAAACAGCTTTTGTTTTTCAATAGCAAAAGTCCACAGCAAAGAAGAAGTAAAGGGTTTGTGGCTAATTCTGGTCCAGACTTGTGATTTAAACTACAGAGAGAACACACAATGGAGAAGTTAACCCTTTCTCCCAAAGCTTGCTCTGTGGTTCTCATTCTTGGAGCTGCCTGAGTGACACAGCCAGTACACCAGGATAGGGTGAACCCAGAACTTTCTGATATGCCTTTACTGCAGGAATGTCAACGGTTTTGTAGTACTTATCTCTATGTAATTTGATCTTTATTGAAGTAAAGCATCAGATTTATAAAAGTGATGGGTAAACAAATTTCTACAAAGCCAACCAAGATAAAGGGATAGAGACTAGCTCTCCCAGTTTAGGAAATATACTCATCCTAGTCAAATAGCAACTTCTTTGTAATTTGTAAACTTAAGAATTACCTAGAGCTCTTTAAGTGGCTTGCCCCAAATCACAAAGCTAGTAGGTGGCATCTGAACTCAAATCTTCCTGACTCCAAATTTAGTTTTTCATTCTTTATGCCAGAATGCCTCTTTTAGACCTGGATAAAATTAATCCATCAAGAAGGTATTAAGCATCTCCTATATGGATAGGAGCACCCAGACTGAAGCCTGGAAGACTCAGCTAACTGAATTCAAATTTAGCCTCAGACAGTATGCTAGTATACTTGCCCAGTATACTCTGGCCAAGTCACACAACCCTGTTTGCCTCAGTCACACATCTGCAGAATGGCCCAGAGAGGGAAATGGCAGATCCATTCTAATGACTCTGCCAAGAAAACTCCAAAATGGATCATGAATCTGACAGGATGGGGATACAAATGCAAATAATAAGATCCAAAATCATAATTTATGAATAATCTAGCCCTCAAGACCATAACTATTTAGAGCTAGTGTAATGCCAGAGAAACTGAGGCAAGATAGAGATTAAAGAGCATTTAATATAAACTGTGGCACGACACTAGAAGGGGACTTATCAGCTTTTCTAACTCCACCCCTCATTATTTTATAGATAAGGAATGCAAAGAAATTAACTGATTTGTTCAAAGTCACAGACTCTTTTAAGTGTTAGAGCCCAGATCTGAACTAAGATCCTCTAAACCTACAACCTGCTAAACCTTTCACTGTGTCCACAAGAGATGCATTCTTTGGCTAGAAATTAAGAGCCTAGAGGAGAGGTTTAAGGGTAATCATTCTTCCTGGAAAAAAAAAAAAAAAAACTTGGCCCTTGCAGGAAATTACCCACAATCCTAACCTCAAACCCCAAATATTTAGAAGGTAAATGGGGAGATCCACTAAGGATATCCTAATGTTTGCCACTGCCTTCCCCTGGACAAAATAGCCCATGCTTGCATCTCCAGGTTGCAAACCTTTTACATACAATTGAAAAGAGACTGAAATGAGAGGGCCAATGGGAAAGGGGAAGGATTATGGAAGCTGTGTTGCTCCTCATTTCTTAGTCACTGGTTGGATGTGCTGTCAATTACTATCAAAGTAGCCAGTAACTAAATAATAACTATGAAAACCATGACTGAATGACCTGATGTTGACTGACAGCACCAACCAGACAATAAGCATGATATTTCTTGCTCTGTTTGAATATCCAGAGTCTGGTAGGACTTTAGAGCTAATGCTTTCAGTTTAATTGTGAAGATGAGGAAATTGAGGCACAGAGAAGCTATATGATTATCCCAATATCATGCCTTTAATAAATGGCAAAGCTGGGATTCCATCCCTCTAGAGGTTTTCTATACCAACACTCTCCCACAATATCCTCCTTCACTATTTCAGTTAAAAATGCATATATCTATGTATCTAAAAGCACAGCTAAGTGTCATGGGGGATAATGTCAGGAAAATCTGAGTTCAAATCTGATCTTAGCTGCTTACTATATGTGTGACTCCTGGCAAGTTATTTAATCCTGTTTACTTCAGTTTAAATAAAATGAAATGGAGAAAGAAATGGCAAACCACTTCTTATTTTTGTCAACAAAACCTCAAATGAGTTCATGAAATCAGACAAAATTGAAATGATTCAACAACTACAATAAACATATACAAATACAGATATAATATGTATATACATATGTATAAATACACACATACACACAAGGAAGAGGCATTTTTTAACAATACACATACACACAGACACTAGTGGGTGTCATTTTTCAGCCTGAACAGCATTGAATCTGAATTTTCCAGTTTCATGTAAGTGTTTAAGGTGTTTTTTAAATTTGGTTGTTTTAAATCAGTGGAAATTATAGCATTTTCAAAAGTTTGAAAGTTACCAAAAAAATGCTTTAAAAATAAGTTAATTTATTGAATTTTGGAGGAAATAGAAGACTTTAGGTGTTTTCCCCCCCCCCATGGGAATACCAGTATGAGATCAGAGCGAAGTCCATTTTAAATGTCACACATGATTGATAATATTCATTGTGAATTGGCATACATTTTATTTTTTAAATCTGAAAATGGACATGAAAGCTAAAGACTTCACCCTGCTGAACATATTGGTTTCAGGGACTGAGGAGTTTTGAATCCGAGGATTAGTCCAGCAAAATCCCTTCTCTAGCAGTACCTCCCAAATGTGCTCCAGTTCATTACTTCCCCATAGATTTGTGGGGAAAAGAGTGACCAAATTGCAAACATATTTTAGAAACTTTCTGGACTTCAGCTATCCCTCTTGTCTCTCACATTTGCCAGTGAATCTTCTTAAATCATTAATTTAAAAAAATGATAGATGGTCAGTTAATTGGTTAAATGACAACTTCTACAGCTTGTGTGGTCAGTCCTCTAGAATACATTTGATGATTTTTCATAAGCTATATGGCCAGTCAATCCTCTACAATGCATTCATGAATTCATTATATTTTAAGTCACAGTTTATTGTCAGAGGCAAAATTTATGTGAGCATATTGGAATGAAAAATATCACAGAAGGAATACTTTCAAGGGTTCTTTTTATAAAAAGTTGAGCTATGCAGTTTTCCTGAAGCCTTAAATTGCAGAATCTCAGAGATGAAATGGACATCAGAGGTCATCCAGTTGGACAGAAACATCCTTCAGTACATCCCTGACCAACAAGTTGGTCTGCTAGTAGATATTCAATGAGTGGGAACTCTTTCAAATCAGTCCATTTCATTCATTGTTAAACAACTCTAATTGTTATGACATTTTTCTTTTTATGAGCTAAAATGTGCTTCACTATAGCTTCTATCCATTAGTCTTGGTTTTGTCCTCTGGGACTGTAATAGTCAGAAAACATCTGTTTTGGGGAAAATAGGCTGCTTCTATTCTTGACAAGTTCCTATCTCCTGTTTAATCCCCCCCTCCCACTTTACACTTTTTATATCAATTTCCATTACCCATGTTTCCTTCTCCTATGTGAGTCACCAGCCCATTCACTATTTTGCTTGTGACATCACAGCTAAGGCACAACCAAATATATCTAAGTGAGGTGAGAGCCCTTCATAAATTGACTAGTTTCATACATTGGCTAGGAAGAGCAGTAACTATGAAGGATCTTTACTGACTTCCATTATTCTTTCTATCATATCCTGCACACCATTAGCTGACAGGTTTTGGTGGCCTCCATGACTGTCTTCTTTCCTTCCTAGAAACTTAGTGTGGCAGATATAGTACATTGGAACTAGGGTTAGGAAAACAGAAATTAAAATCTGATTTCTGACATTTACTAGAAATGTGACCATGGACATGTCACCTAACCTCTATGATTTTGAATTAATTCAAATTAAATAAAAATAATTTTTATAAAAAAGCTATCTCAAGTGTTTTATTTTAGATATCGGGATTTCAATTATATAATTTAAGAAATACAATGTTAAAGATATTGCTAATCTGGGGGGGAAATTGCATTGAAGGGTTCTGATAAAGGCCTCATTTCTAAAATATATTTACTCAAATTTATAATAATTCAAGCCATTCTCCAGTTGTTCAATGGTCAAAGGAAATGAACAGACAATTTTCAGATGAAGAAATTGAAACCATTTGTAATCATATGAAAGGTGCTCTAAATCATTGTTGATCAGAGAAATGCCAATTAAGACAACTCTGAGATATCACTATATACCTCTCAGATGGGCTAAGATGACAGAAAAAGATAATGACATATGTTGGAGGGGATGTGGAAAAACTGGAATACTGATATATTGTTGGTGGAGTTGTGAACTGATCCAACTATTATGGAGAGCAGTTTGGAACTATGCCCAAAGGGCTATCAAACTGTGCATACCCTGTGATCCAGTAGTGTTTCTATTAGACTTATATCTCAAAGAGATCTTAAAGGAGAGAAAGGGATCCACATGTGCAAAAAGGTTTCTGGCAGTCCTTTTCATAGTGGCAAGAAACTGGAAACTGAGTGAATACCCATCAGTTGGAGAATGGATGAATAAATTGTGGTATATGAATGTTATGGAATTTTATTGTTCTGTAAGAAATGATCAGCAGGATGATTTCAGAGAGGCCTGGAGAGACTTACATGAACTGATACTAAATGAAATGAGCAGAACCAGGAGATCATCAAATATAGCAACAGGTGATTATATGATGATCAGTTCTGATGGATGTAACTCTTTTCAACAATGAGATGATTCACACCGGTTCTAATGACCGCGTTATGAAGAGAGCCATCTACACCCATAGAGAGAACTATAGGAACTGAGTGTAAATAACAATTTAGCATTTTCACTATTTTTGTTGCTATTTGCTTGCATTTTGTTTTCTTTTTTGATTTGATTTTTCTTGTTTAATAAGATAAATATGGAAACATATTTTTGATTTAACATATATTGCATTACTTGCCCTCTAAGGGAGGGAATAAGGGGAAGGGGGAAATTTGGAACAGAAGGTTTTGCAAGGGACAATGTTGAAAAATTACCCATGCATATGTTTGAAAATAAAAAGCTTTAATTAAAAAAGAAATTGCTTTATATATAACAGGCTTTTCTGACTTTTGTGAAAATTTTTAAGTCCTCAAATTTTAGGAACAGATTGGGACAACAGTCAAAGAAGGATCTCTAATGGCTTTTCCACATAACAATTGTTGAAATTGAAGGCGCATCATCCTATCCAAACCCTTTTATTTTCAAAGTTCAATAGCCCCACAATCAATTTGAACTGATTTTTCTATAAGCCAATCCTTTCTGCAGCCTAGTTGTCATCTTCTGGATCTATTCTAGTTTGACAATTCTGCTCCTTAAATGTGGTCCCCAGAAGTAAAATCGATGCTCCAGATGTGGTTTGACAAAGGCAATGGAAAAGAGGAAAACTGTCAATTTTCTCAAATGAGATAATATCTGGAAAGTGCTTAATACAGTACCTGGATCATGGTAGGTATTTAGTCAATGCTTATGTCCTCCCTTCTCCAACCCCTTCTTCTAGATATTATGCCTCTGATAATGCAGCCCAAGATAACTTTAGAGTATTTTCTTGGTTTGTTTGTTTGTCTACAGGACAGGGATAAAATCTCCAATTACGCTATTCCTTTCAATAATGAACCTAGAATATTGTAATAGGAAAAGGCGGTGCCCTTTCAAAATATAATTCCTTATAATCATGCTTGAGTTAAGCTTTACCCCTAAGCTCACAAAACTGTAAAAGGTCAAAGTAGTTTTTCAATAGTATATCCAAAATATTGAACAATCTATCTAACAGATGGCAGTACATAGGTGGTATCATTACTGAAATCCAATTTTGTCTATTGCTAGAGAAAGAACTCTGAGATGGGAGCAAAAATGACCACATATATTATGTAGATGTCAGGAGTACATTGTCACATCTCACATTTGAAAACAAGTTCAATGTTTTAGAGTTATTACAACAATACCACTTCCAGTTTTCTTAGTTCTTTCAGGTTTATAATGCACTTTCCTCATGACAACACTATGAGCTGAGTACTATTGCAAACATTATTATCTCTGTTTTACAAAGAGAAAGCTAAAGCTCAGAAAGGTTGATTGCCTTGCCTTGCCCTTGGCTTCCTAGATAGGAAGGGTTGGAATAGGGAAATAAAAACAGACTTTTTGAATCTAAACCCAGCACTTATTCCAATATACAGATTTATTCAACTGTCACTGATGTAGGTGGTGATGTTTTGCATCCTTGTAAAGTTGGCAGCTTTTTCTAGAAATAAATCCACAAATCTGATTTCCTCCAACCCTTGAAGAGAGAAATATATTTTGATGATACAATGCAGAGAGATGGGGAGTAGGGGAAAGGAAGGGACATTAACAATCATCAGGTTCAATCTATATATCTGACCAAGAATTCCTTCTTAAATATCCCAACCAAGTGATTTTTCAGTTGCTGGGAGAAACAACTAGTATCCAAGGCATCCGCTTTTATATTTTTATATTTTTATATTCTTAGCTAGACAGCATGTGGAATAAAGTGTTGGACCTGAAGTCAAGAATCCAGCCTTAGACACTTCCTGTGTTACCCTGAGCAAGTCATTGCTCTACCTCAGTTTCTTCAACTTTAAATAACATTTGAAAATAATCATCAATAATTTATAAGAGTATAAAGAGTTTTGGAGAGTAAAGAGTTTGAGAACTGTTGTTTAGATCAAAGATTCTTAAACTTTTTTCACTTGCAACTTCTTTTTGCTAGAAAGATGTTTGTGTGACCCCAGGTATATAGGCATATAAAATAAGTATGCAGGAGTTAGATGGCATAGTAGGTAAAGCATCAGCCCTGAAATTAGGACAACCTGAGTTTAAATCTGGTCTTAGACACTTAACACTTACTAGTTGTGTGACCCTAGATGTTATACTTACTGTGACTTATTAAAATTGCCTTATCAAAAAAAAAAATCAAAACAAAAAAATAGCTATAGACATGGAACATTTACTAGTAATAAATCATAATTTCATGACCCCACATTCAGTTATAAAACTTCATAATGGATCATGAACCACAGTTTAAGAAGCTATCAAGAACTTTGATCTTTCCTCTGTTAGCTATCCTTACAAATTGCATGTAATTTGTAAATTTGATAAATGTGCCTTCTAAAGCTTCATCTGAATTATTAATAATGACACTTAAGAACATTGGTCTAAATAAAGATCCCTGGGGCCCTATAATAAAGACTAACATCTATATGTTCATTGAATGATTATTCTTTTGGTCCAATCGCTGAACCAATTCCAAATCAATCCAATTATACTATTATGAAGAAAACAATTGTGACCATCTTGTCCAAAGGAATCACATGAAAGACATTCTGAAACACTTTGTTAAAATGTAAATCTTCTGTGCCTTCAAGATTCCACTTATCTACTAATCTAGTAACCCTGTTAAAAAAGAAAATGAGGTTAGTCTAGCATGACCTACTCTTGACAATGGTATTCTGGCTTTTAATGGCTACTGCTTCACTTCCTTTAATAAATGTTCCAGACCCAAAACTTTAATAATGCCCTCTAAAATTCTGATAGGAATAGAAGTCAATCTCCATTTTTTGAAAATGGAAACTTTTTGCTTTTTCTTCCAATCCTGCTGAACCTCTAAATTTTTCCAAAACCTTTTAAAGATCATTAACAGTAGCTTAGCAATCATTCAGTCAATCAATAGGTATTTATTAAGCATCAAGTGTCAGGCACATATTAAGTGCTAGTAATATAATGAAAAGCAATCACAGCTGCCATCTCTTTCATTAAATAAATCTTATGAGTTATATTATACAAAAATTACTATTCCTACTTTTATAAAAATTCTGATGAACAGAGATTAAAAGATCACTTTCCTCCTGCATATAAAAGAATTCTGATAAGACTGGATTCAAAATCAAAATATGCAGATAATGAGATCTATATGAAGAGAATATACATGTCAAAGGAATAACTCACAACTCCTGGTTATCAGAAATCCTATTTTCTCATGTAGTTCTCAAGATGTTCATCCTAGGTGTATATTTCTTTTGTGGTCCAATGTATGGTTTCTTTCTAGAATCTTAATGCAATATTTTTTCTTTCAAGAAGGTCCATACTTCCTGAATTTGTTTTTCCTGTTCTGTTGCTATTGTTCCACATTTATTTCTAGTCATATCTGTCCTCCATGAGAAATTGACTGCTCTCAACTGTACCTACTACTGATCAAGTTCTTTCAGGTCTTTGGTGGGAAAGAAGGTAGAACATTTTAGGAAGGAAAGAGGGGAGAAAAAGAAAAAAAAGTAGGTAGGAAGGAAGGAAGGAAGGAAGGAAGGGGGGAAAGAAAGAAAGGAAGAAGGGAGGGAGGGAAGAAGGAAGGGAGAGAAGGAGAAAGAAAATAAAACTGTTCATACCATCAAGGAAGGAAAAGAAAACACCTAACCTTTAGTGTCTGTTTTCATCAGCAAATAATTGAACAAGCAAGTTCTGGAATTGGAGTTTATTATACTACATCTTGATTTTTTGTAGGAAATTTGTTAGGACACAACTCTCTGCATAAAGGATTTTTGGTGATTTAAAAAAAAAAAAACAGTTTTGTTATGCACAAGGAAGGAAATAATTTCTTAAGTGCCAATTATATTCTGGACACAATGGTAAACAATTTACAAATTTGAACTCATTTGATTCTCAAAGAAACCCTGAAAGGTTAAGTGCTATTATGATTCTCATTTTTACAGTTAAGGAAACTGAGGCCAACTTATTTTAATTGATTTGCCCAGGGATAAATCTAGTTTGTGGATAGAGTTAAACTTGGGTCTTCCTGACTAAGTCCAACATTTTCTCCTTGATACCACCTTTCCATCTTCACTTGCTGTTCCCTTTTTATCTTTTTACTCCTCAACTTCAACTTTGCTTTCCTCTACTATGGGTATAAGAATCTATCTCTTCAATGGACTCCTGGACCTGGTCTTCTGTATCTTACTGCTTCACAACTAGACTTTTGCTGAGTTTCTTCTTCAGCTATTTAACCCCTCTACAAACATAGTTAGCCAGTTAAGTCTTTCATTCTTGGCCATTACAATAAATTCACAGTGTGTGACCTATCATGTTTATCTTCCTCATACCTCCACACTAACATTACACTAAAGTCAAGATGTACATCCCACTCTCAACCCATTTTAGCTAAATTGGGGGTGGGGGGAGTCACAACAAGGAAGAAATAGATCTGTAACTGGATCCCAAAGAATTCTTTTGTATTTGTTTCCTTGTTTTATCTGAGCACGAGAAGGATCTTTGAAATAGAAAGGAAGGAAGACAAATGTCTAAGAGGATATCTATCTATAAAAAGAAAGATTATTAAAAAGTACCTAGCTGCCTTCAGCTGGACCAAATAAAATTGCATTTGATGGTCCTGAAAGACCTGCCAGATAGAAAACTACTGAGAATAAAAAATGAGCCAAAGAAAAACATACTAATTATTTTTTAACAGAATGGGGGAGGGAAAAATTTATCCAGTGAATTTGATTTCAATTTCTGGAATAATTATAGAATATATAATTATATAAGATGCATAATTCTAATTTTTTTACTTAAAAATTATTGTAGCAGAGCAAAGATACTCTTATCACTATTTAAATAGAGATGCAATTGCTAGTTTTTACTCTAGAGAATAGTCCTATTAAATAAGGTGGTTAGTAAACCATTAAAAACAAATATGGATCACAAAGATTTGCCCTAGTGGCCCCCTCTTAATACAGGGGGCTTCAACTGATTGAAAGGGAAATATTGGGAGAATTAGTATTCTATCTTTGTGTCTGGAGTTCTTTGGCTTCTAGACTTTTAAATTCTGTTACTAATAATCCCCATGCATCCATGCATGCTGACAGATATGCCACAATACTTTAATCGCCATTGGCCATGGTCCTAATAAAGGCCAATAATAAAATAAGATCCTGCAGGGGCTCCAATTTTTTTTACAAGCAATATCAAGCCCTATGAACTTTAATGCCCACTGTCTATTTAGATAGTCATGGCTCAGAGATGGTATTAGGAAGAACTAGAAATGCTTGTTCTGAAGTGTTTGAAAATATTGCAAATTACACTGTGGTGCTGGCTTAGTTCAAACTAATCCGGTATAGCACTGACCTTTGCAAAAAAAATAAAAATAAAAATAAATAAATAAAAAATTCTGTTTTCTTTGGTAGCTTCCTCTCCTTCAACTCCTTTTCTTTGTCTTATTTCTCTGTTGTTCACTCTTGATTTTATAGAGTTGTCAAGTTCAATGAATCAATAGTGTGACAAGGGAGCCCAAACCAAGCTAATGTGATCTTAGACTACATTACTAAAAGCACAAAGTCCAGAAACATGGACAGAGAAAGTCAGATTCCTTGCCTCTCTTCTGACCAGGCCATTTCTGGAGAATTGAGTTCAGTTCTGTGCTTTATATATATATTTTTGTTTGTTTTGTTTTTTGCTGAGGCAATTGGGGTTAAGTGACTTGTCCAGGGTCACATAGCTAGGACGTGTTGGGTTCTGAGGCCAGATTTGAACTCAGGTTGTTATGCCACAGTTCTCTTTTACTGTCCTGACTCAGTTTCCCTGCACTAGTTTCCCTTGTCTCAGTTTCCTTAACTGTTCTGTTTCAATCCCCTAAATTGTAAACCCCACTCTGGCTCATTAAGACTGAGGATTATTAGTCTAACGTTATAAATTGTTAGCAAGATAAACAAGAGAGTAGACCTCCTGATTCTTTTCTGTCCTCAAGAATTTACAATATCCCTCTAAAATATTCCAAGATACCTCACTAATATCTTTATTTCAGTGCATTCAGACATCCTGTCTCTGGGTTTTTAGGATTTATAGCCTCCCCCATCCTGACAGAAGTTTTCCTGAGCTTCTTACCCCTTCCTTTGTTTAGAGAAAAGGTATTTAAGAAGTTGGGGTTCCTGCATTCATTTCTGGAGGCTGGCGGCTGTCCACTGGATGCTGTCCGCTGGATTCTTTGAGATGCCAGCCCTGGGACCAACATGGATTCCTTGGTCCCAGTATACTTTCTGTCTGACTGGATAATTTGAGGCGAGAGTCCTGTCCAGTCAATTATACTCTTCCATTAATAAAATATTAAAAACTCTCTAATCTCTCTCCTGCCTCAGTTTCTCCGGCATTACAAGGTCCTCCTATGTGCTTCATCTTTTGATAGGGCAGTGATAAGCTAGTGCTTGTCTAGAAGGATGAGGGGCAATAAGGATGGTAAGAAGATCAGAGACAATGTTATATGAAGACTATTTCAATAAAGAAAACTTAGCGTGATCAAGATTATTGTCTTCGAGTGTTTTCAGGCATACCAAGTGAAAGGGGTTTTTGGATTTATTTTTCTTAGCCTCTAGAAGAGAAAAAGCAAAAACAAAGTTGTTAAACAATGGATAGAAAGAGCAGACACAGATTCCCTTTGATATAAGGGAAATTAGGCTGCAATTAGACTTATCAAAAAATGTAATAGAGCATCTTAGGAGGTTATTAGATCCTCAATGCTAGAAATGTTCAGAGAGAAACAAAGTAATCATTTGTATCACAAGTTGTTAAGGGAAATTTCTATTCCTGCATATTGAGAATTTATGATCATAAGTTTATTATGCTAGAAAGGATTGTAGTGGCAGTTGAATTCAATCCTCTCCTCTCACAAATGAGGAAACAAAGGGAGTATAGTATATCATATAGAGTTTTGGAGTCAGAAAGACCAAAGTTAAGATATTAACTCTGGCATTTCCTAGCTGTGTGACTTTGGGAGAATAACTTGTAAAATGAAGGATTAGACTAGAAAACAACAACAACAAAACGTCTAAAATCCTCCCAGCTCTAAATCTTCAATCCTACAAGGACTAGGATAGTTAAGTGATCTGTCCAATGTCACACAGATTGGAATTGTGAAGAGTCAGTATTTGAACCCAACTCCTTTGCTTTGAGTACACTGCTCTGGCCATGATGCTCCTCTCTGATGTTCCTTCCAGATCTGAGATGCTGTGATTCTGGGTCAGAGTTATAGGAGTTGCAGCTGTTGAGGTAGGCAGCTGATAGGTTTGCAATGTTTGCCCAGAAGCAAAACCTATTTCTCATTCAATTTCCCTCACAGCCTCAGTTTCATCTCAGCCTTGTATTCCTCAGGCACCATCAAATGCCTTTCCTTTGAAAGACAATGGATGTATTTACTCCTGGCTCTACTTTTCTAGCACTGGGTAGCAAGCTGTGGGGTTTCTTTTCCCTTACACATTAAATACGAAGAAAACCCCATACACCCATTATTTAGGATCATGAAACAATAGCGAAATTAATCATGGGAGGGGGGGAAATGTGACATCTGGAACATATTCACAGGGGTACCGTTAGCCCGTTCGTTATTGTTGCTTACTAACTGGGAAAGACAGGTCCAGAGTCAAATGATAAAGCAGAATAGAGAGAAGAGGTATGACTAAAGAGAATTGCATCCCTTTAAAAAGTGAAGTGTTTTCTGACCTTTAGAATTCAGAAAGCTTAAACAAGCTCTCTCCTGTGTCTCTATGTGCAGAGAAGGCACTAATCTCAGATCTGTTTCACACAAAATATTTGATCAAATTTTATTAGAATCTTCCTGGAGTAACACTCAAACTGCCAGAGAACCCAGATGGAGCATGTGGAACTGGGCAAATACCAGCATAGTTTCAAGTGATTATCTCCAAGTTAAAAAGAGAAAACAATTTTTCAACCTTCATTAACACCACTATATACTTATAGGGAACTAGAGTCATTTATTCATGACTAGGAAAATGACATCTTACAGTTATCATGCTGTGACACTTTGTACGTGCATGTGAAACACTCACTCTGGGACTACTCCCCCAATTTTCACATGCTATGGAGATTGGTTCCCAGAAGGTGACTTTGGATTCTAGAATAATCCTGGTGTTTCTTACACTGAAGCTCTCAAGCCCCACTAGAGTGATGCCAATCAAGAATCAGCCAACAGGCTCAATTAGATTTTAGCAAAGATATTATTAAGATAACAGAGTAATGAAAGCTGGCACAAAACATCCTTTAAAAAACAAACAAAAACCCTGCTTATATATCCCTAAGTCTGTGAGACGAATGAGTTCAATATTTAAAATTACAACGGTAATGAGGTACACATGCAAAGAACATTTATGACAAAGCAGTGACTAACAATTCCTGGTTCTCAAAGTCCTTTCTTTCTTTTGAAAATCTTTATGAAGTTTCCCTTGATGGGTGGGCTACAGAAATAACTTCTTTCTTGAATCTGTACCTATAATAGTCACTTCTCTCTGCCAAAAAGGGCCATTTTTCCTGAAGCCCCCTCCCAGTTAAGGTGAGTCACTTTGCAACTGTCTATTCTGCGTGACTCTCAGCTCCCAATGGATACATGATATGTCTCTGATCCATGATTTATAGTGACATGATCAATGAATGGGGTGAGGAGCATAATACCTGTTCTGGGCTCATTTATTTTTCCTTCTGCCCTCTGATACAAGCTCAAGCATATGACAAATTGTGATACCAGGACCAGTATTTGTCAATCCACTCTCCATATATACCCCTGAAATTTGGGTTAGACACTAAAAAAATGACAAATCCAGAACTTTATTGGCCTGGAGGAGAGAGAAATTTCAAAATGTACCTCCCTTTACACAGATTCCTGGTGTTTTCTTATTAGACTGACAGTTTCCTAATCATTAAAGGCCATTAAAAAATCATATCAAACGGAATTCATACTTGGAAGGACAACACATAAAGGAGAAATTGAACGTCAGTCCAAAATGGAGACCTTAAAAGGAACTCACCAATAGTAGAAAGGGGTCAGTGTGTCAGAAGGATTCTCCAGGATGAAAAAACCTCAGTGTCTAAGATTTTGAGGAAAGTTCCAGGGTGAGAAGGCAGTTGAGGAATGATGGCAAAGTATAGAGCAGTTCAGGACTTAGAATTGTGCAACATATGTTCATTACATATTGTACTTTAAATATTGACCCCACACTTACTATAAACCTGTATGCTTGTAGGAGAGAGTAGCCCAGCTTTGGAGCAAGCAATGAATAAACCTTTTTTACAATATTACCTTTTAAATGCCTTTCTGAAAAAGTAATTAAGTGTACTATCTGATAGTTAATGGGAAGCACAGCACTGGGCACTCAGATACATTATAAATATCAACCCATAGAAATTCCACTAGAAACTTAAGAGTTCTCTATTTTCTATGTTCCACAAACCATGAGTGTGAGTGCAGGTTAGGGAAGTAGACCCAAATGAATTCTTACGTATGACTTCTGAAATCTTTTTTTATTTAAAAAATTATTGTTTATCACTTATTTACAGAATGTTAGAGCAAAGAAGGACCCTACAAACTAAAATATAATAATAAACAATCTTAAAGTTAAAATGGAATTTAGAAAATAGATTTGTAAAACAGAAAATAGAATCTGGAAGAGACATTATGCCATACCATGCTAGAATATTTCCACACCCTTCATATCTAATCACTTGCTAAGTTTTATCAACTGTTCTCCACAATAATTCTACCACTTATATCTGTCCCCCTTCTTTCCAACCACCTTTCTACTACCTAATATTAAGCCTTCATTGTTTTTCAGCTATACTATTTTAATGGACAATGATTGTCTCCTACTTCTAGTTTATACTATGTCCAATCCACTCTCCATTAGCTAGCAAAATAATTCTCTTAAGGAACAAATATGAGTAAGCCACTACCCTGCTCAAGCATGTAACTGGCTTTCCATTGCCTCTAGGATAAAAATACAAATACTCCTAGGGCTGGCATTTAAGATATTTAATATAGCCTTCTTACCTCTATTATTTTCTGGAACTCAGAGCACTTAGGCTACCCTCACCTTACCTGTTAAGGATTCCAGAAAAACTATCCCATGTACTTCATGGACTCACATTTATTCAAAACCATAGTTCATGAGTCCACAATAATATGTTTTTTTTATTGGTAAGTTAGAGTTCACAGTTAATTAAAAGTAAGGGGATTTAATGAAATAGTGAAATTACAAAAGTAGCAATGGAATGTTCTTTTTCCCAACTGCTCATCTCTCCCAATACTCACAATAACCACTTTTATTATCCCTTAAGCATGAAAATGATTAGTTAAAAAGATTCATATACTTAAGGAAGATACAAAAAAGAAATATAAGGGAGAGTCAAGGTCCTATGGAGAAAAAAGCATTGACTTTAGTGTTGAAGACCCAGATTCATGTTCTATGTATGCTCCTTATTACAACTATGACCTTGGCCACTTAAATTTTCTGGGTCTCAATTTTGTCAAAGACTTTCCTAACCCCAAATCTATGAAACCTTAAGTGACTAGGTAATATATATATATATATAGGGACATGCAAGTAGGGAATACATGTGGTCAGAATCTGTGGTGTTCTTTTTTTAAAAAATATAATGGTTCTCTCTGGGAGAGAGCAGGTTTCTCGGGGAGGTTTTCTGGAGGCAACTTTAGTTTCAGTTGAAAGTAATAATCACCCAAATGCAGCCAGGTGCTAAAAGTTCAGATCTTTTATTGCTTCCTCCAAAATAGCCCAGTTAGTTTTCTTGGTGGCCGATCTCTCTGCTTGGTTCCAAGAGCTCCTTCCGAATGTCTCCAAATCCAAAGGTTTGTCCTTCAACCTCCAGCCAGCCAAGTGGAAAATGGAATGAATCTCTCTTGCCTCCGAGAGAGGGCTTGTGGGCTTCCTCCCAGAGTGTTCCTCTCAGACCCCTGGGAATGTTCCGAATTAACTCACTTGAAGTTCTAAGAACTTCTTCTATATATATGATCTCCCAAAGGTTGACTCCTCCCGCAGGGGGGATTAAGGGAGGTGTGAATTTGGATAGTTCATACTAAACCCTGAAATCTCCCAAAAGTTTGAACTCCAATGAGTACTTAAATATTTCTTGCTTATATGAGCTCTCTAAAGGTGTGAACACAAGCATTGTTTCTACTAGTTCTACTTAGTACTTTGTTTCAGGTTCTAGCCCAAAACATCTCTTTGTAAGATCAGATCAATCATACTGAACCATGCTAAATTAGATAATTATTGTCTCTATCAACTCTAAGAATCTTTGCAAGAAGGGAACACTTATTATAAACAGAGCACTCATGTAGAGGGGCAACATACTTTTAATGCCTTTGGATGAATGATAGAAAACAAATCCAACAACTATTTTTGTCTCTCTAGGGAGAATTTGTGAACCATCCTTTCATACAGATACAATTCTTTCCATTTGGAGGGCTTATGTATAGGGAGAATGATATCACCCATTTCCTTTATGTCTACTGGTCATTAGACAAGGATCATATCCCTAAAAATGTCAATAGCCAATTGGGTTCATGTTCAAATTTTACTAAAATAAAACAACGACCACCAAAACTCATGTGTCACCCAAATGACACTTTAACTATCCCCCTTTTCTTCACTAGACATATTCTCTGTATAAAAAGAGAGTCTATATAGAACTGAGAACCATTTAGTAATTTTCTTTATTTCATTTGTTGACACTGCCAAAATATTTCAATCCTATACTTACTTCAGATAGTCCTCTCTTTTCTCAACTGAACAGGTCCCTGGAAAGCAGACATTTTATTCTTAGAAGTTGGAAAGTTTCCAGAATTTGCTAGGTTTTTTACTCCATGAGTAATTAAAAATTTGTGGTTGTGTGTATGTATGTGTGTGGTTGTGATTGTGTGTGTATGTATATTGTGTTTTCTATTTTTTCTTTCTTTTGTTCCTGCTTTTTTTTTAGGCAACTAGGTGGCTCAATAAACTTGAGATCTGAAGGCCTGAGTTCAAAGCTGCCTACGAGTAATTATTAGCAATGTGAATTTGGACAGCTCATCCACAAAATGGGGATAATAGCAGCATCTACCTTCAAGGCTTAATATGAGGAGAGAGAGATATTTGTGAAAGACTTTTAAAACCTCAAAGTTGTATATAAATGATAACTATCATTTTATACATATTATATATACATATATATTTCCTAATGTGAGCCTATTTTAGAATCACTGACTCCATCAGAAATTAGCCTTTATATATATATACACAACAATTATAATATTATTACTTGGAACTAAGGCAATCTGCATTAATTTCCACTTTATCTCATGCCAGGACAGGATACATGGTGGCTATTCCACTTTTTTCAAGGCAATATCCTTCTTGTCTCAAAAATATTAATGGAAAAAGCTAACAATCAAATGTAGAGATTATCCATTTAGCTATTGCTTCTTTGAAATCCTTCTTAAACTTCATATGGAATGGAATGTCTTTTATCCCTTAACTGGTGGGATAAGAGATATGGATTGTCAAGAGCATTATTGACATCAGAAGAAAGCCGGAAACCTGGTGAGTCTGGCTATCAGTGTTTTCTGGAAAGCAGAAAAACTTGCCTTCAAAAAATAATGAGAAGAATATAATTTCAATGTGGAAGGATACATTTGTTATATTACCAATCATAAAAAGTAGAAGCAGAAAACATGAAAAAATAATGATTTTTCTTTACTACTCTTTATTTGGGGGTAGAAATTCAACAGAATTTCCTTAAGTACAGAAAGGCTATCACATAAATGTGTTCACTTATGCTTTCTGAAATGCCATATAAACTTTTTTTTAAATAACTTTTTATTGACAGTGCCATATATACTTTGTGAGAATTAACTGAATGGTTACATTTAGGGAACATTTTTAAGCATCTACTAAAATGAATGAAAAAGTCAACACACAAACCAAAACCAATCAATATCTGAAGAAGAATTTGTTCTTTAATAATCTCAGTCAAAAGGTTGCTCATACTAACCTTGAAAATCTCCAGAGATAAGTAACTCTCTATTCATTGAACTAGGGTTTTTTTTCTATTGAAAAATTCCTTTCCCTTTTCTGTTACCATCTTTCCCCCTTTCTCTCTTGCTATATCAAGCTAAGAACGGAACAAATTTAAGGAAAAGAGAAAAGAAAACTCTCCAATAAACAAGACATTTTTTTTCCCCTCTCTAAATGTATGATGATAAGATAATATAATAAGTTAATGGAATAATATTTTGGTTTCCAGTGACAAATTGAGACTGGTTTCCCTAAAACAAAATAAAACAATATGAGTCACCTTAACCTGTTAATTGATAGTCTAGCACCTTTACAATATTAGCCTATGCCTGGAGAGGAAAAAAGACCTTTCCCCAAAACTTTCCTTACGTAGAATGAAGTAGCCAAAATGGGGACTGTGAGAAGTGATAGGTATTTAAAAAATAAAATTTTAAAAGAAATTTAGTAATGCACAAATAGTTCTGAAAAACAATGATTACTAGAAATACTTGTGGCCAAGATGGTGGAGTAAAAGCAGCAATTCACAGAGTTCTTCCCCAAACCTCTCCAAATTCCTTTAAATAAATATTCCAAATAAATTTGAAAGCATCAAAATATACACAAAGATGGAATGGAACATTGTTTTTAAAAAACAACTGAGGTCAACAGGAAAGATTTGTGGTAGCAGGGTGGGAGTCCAGTGATATCTTCCATAAGCCTCAGCTTACAAGAGGTCTTTATACTAACACCGAGGAAGGAGTCTGTTGCTTTAGCACACTAGAACTTATAGCCTCAATGGAAGGAGGACAATCCTCAAAATTCCAGAACAGAAAAGAATATTTATGTTCAAGTCTCTAGAAGGGTCTCTGAAAACAGCTTGAGACAGTGTACCCTCCAACTTGGAAATGGAGTCCTACTTTAACAAAAAGTTAAAAGCCAAGAAATAGGCTGGGGAAATGAACAAACAGCAAAAAACAAAACAAAACAAAACAAAAACATAGAAAGTTATTGTGGGGACAAGGAAGATTAAAAACATAGACTAAAAAGAAGATACTAAAGTCAAAATCTTCTGTATCCAAAGACTCCAAGTCTTGGATCTCAAGTCATAGAAGAGCTCAAAAAAGATTCTGAAAATAAAATAGAAGATATAAAGGAAAAATTGGAAAGAAAATTGATACTGGTGCAAAAGAAAATACAAAAATATAATAAGGAAAAGAATGTCTTAAAAAAACAAAACTGGCCAATTGGGAAAGGAGTTACAAAAGCTTAGTGAGGAAAATAATATTTTTGAAAATTAGAATTGAACAAATGCAAGTTAATGATATTATGAAAAATGACTTCCCTGGAAAAATAGTTCCAGGAGAAACAATTTTTAAAAATTGGTCTACTTGAATACCATGATCAAAAATAAAGACCCTGAAGTTCATATTTCAAGAACTTATCAAGGAAAAACTGTTCTGATATTCTATAACTAGAGAATAAAATATAAATTGAAAGAAATCACTGATCACATCCTGAAAGATATCCCAACATGAAAACTCCCAGGAATATAAATAGCCAAATTCCAGAACTCCTAAGTCAAGGAGAAAACATTGCAAGCATCCAGAAAGACACAAACCGTGATATTGTGGTGCCATAGTCAGGATAATACAAAAAATATTTGTAAAATAATCAGAGGTAATAAGAAGTGATGGACTGAAGCATGTGTTTAAATGACTTCCCAGCATACATACTCTGGACCACTGTTACAGATCACACATAACTAGAGACATCTGGTTGGTTCTTTTATATATATGATGGAGAGATGGGGAAAGTCTATACCAGGGGAAGTGGTGACTAAACTAAAAAGAGATGCTCATTCAGTAGTCAACAAAAGGAGATGGCAATGTCTCTACATTTCTTCTTTCTCTCTTAAACCTGTTATTTGAGTCTGTCAGGTATCCTTCAGACTTCCAGTTTAGGAAACCTTCCCTTCCGTTGTGTTCTTTGCTAGCCACTGGAGTAGTCAAATGAGCATGGCAGTTGGAGCATGTGCTTGTCTAAATGGGCCTGAGATTAGTTCTCAAGTTATTATCTGCCTCTTCCACATTGTTTTTTCCTTACTCTGAGCAAAAACAATAGATTATCACTGAGATATTTCTAGCCATGGCAGTTCAAGAGGTCTAGTATCATTGGGAGGCTGGGATGCCACCAGAATTGCAGAACTTCTACAGCCATACACTTATTGGGTGGGAAGATGATCACAAAAAAGAGAATAAATCATACTGGGCTGGCCAGAAGAAATGTATCTTAGATACAATGACTGCAAACAAGATAAAAATGAAATGCTTCTTTAGAAATCCTCTAAGTCTTTTTGTTCACTCTTTTGCATAGTGTATTATCAAAAGATTTATGGATTATCATTTCATTTTTAAGCATGTCAGTTTTTTGCTTATAATATGCCTTTTGTGTTTCAATAATTTATTTTGTGGTGGAGTAAATTAATAGATGTTACGCTTCGGATCACATAATCATAGATACAGAACTGAATGTCATCTCAGAAGTCATCTAGTCTCTTCGTTTTATAGATGAGGCTCAGAAAGGCTAAGTATCTTGTCCAAAATCACACAGCAAGTAAGTACACAATAAAAGAATTTAAACTCAGGTGTTCTGACCCTAAGTCTAACATGCAGTCTCCTTCGTTATGTATTATTTTGTATATTCAAATTCAAAATTTCTTCTCAATGGGGTATACAGCAGACATTACTCAAAGCTTTCTGTTTAAGGAGATTTATTTGTAACAGCTCCATATTGGGCCATAAGTGCCAGAAATTTTCCAAAAAAATTTTTTTCAAAAAAAACTTCTCTCTTTACCAGTTAGACTTATCTAGTTCTGCACCTGAGTCTAGCCTTGACTCCTTTTGGTGGAGGTAGGGAAGAAGAGGTTCTTCTTGGGTCATGAATGCAACCCTAAATACTCTGAATCTTTATCCCAACTCCCATTGTCACTTGAAAACCAGGTTTCTAGAAAAAGACTGTATCTTTTCCTTTTTTATGAGGCAAACCTCATGGTTTAGAGCTCTTTAAGATTATTAGTTACCTTTTCAGTGTGTGCTTAATAAAATCAATTCCCATGTTATTTAATAGCTCTTCAAAATCAATGATACTATCGCTAAGTATCCTAATATCATTTAACTAATTATTGCCAATTAATGTTTATAAAGGTATACTTACTTGACAAAATATAGCAAGAACAGAAGTTAGAAAGCATCCCACCCCCAATTATCTGAGGGTACCATTTCTAATCCCCTCTTTGGTCTCTAAGAAGAATGGGCTCAGTTTAATGGGATTTCTACAAACAGTCATCCCACTAAGTTTACTTCCAATTGTGACATGATTAATTGGACAGGCCATTCCCTGTCCTTGTTCTCATTCTTCAGGTCTGCT
This sequence comes from Antechinus flavipes, assembly GCF_016432865.1. NCBI lineage: Eukaryota > Metazoa > Chordata > Mammalia > Dasyuromorphia > Dasyuridae > Antechinus > Antechinus flavipes. The sequence continues at coordinate 69,817,364 of NC_067399.1, forward strand.
CTTGTTCCTCAGTTGACTTTTTTGACTGAAAACATCATTATGGGTTTCAGTTCCCATATCTCTGGCAGCTCACTCTTCAAGCAGGTCTCTAGTGGCCACTAGTCTTGGCTGCCTGAAAATTCTAGAATTGACTTCTGACTTTGCAAGACTCATCTCCAAAATTCCCTCAGCTAAGAGCAGGAAATTGTAGACACCACAGGGATAGAAACAATAAGAGAGCCTTGGTTTGTGTAGAGCACAATGGGAAGACAAAACTGGAAATTTAGAGTAGTATATACTATAATACTTCCAGGAAAGGAACAGAGCCTGAGACTGAGTTTATTGAAACTCTCTTTTCAAAGATTCGATCAGTAGTCAACCAAAAAAATACTTCTTAGACACAGAAGAAATAAACAGGAAATAGTCATAGCATATTGTGCATGCTCTAAAATGATGAGCTAAATCCCTTCTTTATACATGAGTGGAAAATCCATGTTTTCTCATTGTCAGGTCCCTTTTACATGAATAATGGATCTATATTAACATTTTGACCGATGTTAACATGTTAGACCTATTTAAAAATATAGTAAATAGTAAGAACAACAACAACAAAAAATTTTAATAGCAATTTATATTTTCACATTTCATAAAATCGTTCTTATCTTTCTGATGCACAGATCTGACCATATTTCCTTTTTCTCTTCCAAAGAATTCATAGCATGGAAGCATTTCTGCATTTAGAGAGAGAAGTCTTGGGTTGGAATACCAGTTTTATTAAAGAATTGGCTTGTTATACTGATTTTCAAAGCCCCTCTCAATATCAATTATGTGGTTACTTTTCCTTTCTGGCCTAATATATATTACTTCTCTGCATATAACTTGCTCTCAGGCCAAATAAGACCAAAGGTTATTTCCTGAACTAATGAAGCTTTCATTCCTTTCTTTGTCTTTGCCCAGATCAGAACTTCTATTTGAAACAGAATTCCCCACCAAGTTCTATTTGGAAGTATCCTCAACAAGTTGCAGTGTAGAGTAAACCCCCTTTTCTTTATGGAGCTCTCCTACGTTCTTGCCACATATCAGTGATTCCTTTAATTCCTTGAATTTCAACTTAATTGAAAAACTATAACTGATCAAGATATAATAATGCTCAGTGCTGAGGATAGAGAAACAAAAACCAACCAAACAAACAAATAATAATAGCAATCAGTCCCTACCTTCAAGGAACTAAGATTCTACTGGAGGATACAGTATGAAAACAGAAATAAATCCAGATTATGTGAGGTCAGGAGAGAATACTAACATAAGGTAGATAAGGAAAGGCTTCCCATGAAAAGCAGGATGTAAACTGAGCTTTGAAGGAAGCTAAGCATTGCCTATTGTAGAGGTGTGGACAGAGTATATAATAGGCATAAGGGAAGCAGAAAGGTAGGAAATAAAAAGCAGATTTTGCATACTACCAGTATGGCAATTTGGATGAAATGTATAATATGTGATAGGGAGCAAAGTGAAAGTCTGTGAAGGTAATCTGGAGCCAGATTGTGAAGGACCTGACATGCTAGATTGGGAATTTTTATTTTATGCTAGAAAAAATAGAATGCCTCTAAAGATATTTGAGCAATAACATTAAAGAGTTTTGAGAAGACTATGGTCAGTTGTGTAGAAGGAAGATTGGAAGGGAAGTGTTCAGAAATAAAAAGAATAACTCGAAGGCAAATAGAAATAAAAGTGTGCAACCATGAAGTCCTAAAATAGGATAGTGCCCATGTGAGTGGAGAAAAAGGGATGCAAGGGGGATAAAACATAGAAGTAGAATCAGAAATACTTGGCCATTAATAGCTATTGGGGGCATGGGAGAAGGAAGAATTAAAAATGTTTCATTTTGTGAATTTAGACAATCAACAATATTATGGTTGCTCCTTGATGGAAATAAGGAAGTCTCAAATGAGGCATGTGGATTTAGTTGAAGTAACTAATTCATGTTTTAGACATGTTCAATAAAAGAGGCCGATGAGACATATAGAAGTACTAAGATCTAGTAGGCAGCTAGAGAAATAAAAGTAAAGTAGAAAAGAGAAATTAGGGCTAGATATTTAGTGTTATCTGCATAAAATAATCTGCATACAACCTATTAAAGCTAATTAAATTTCTAAGAAGTGAGGTATATAGAAAGAAGTGAGGCCAAGATTGTCTTGGGGATGTGAATATTGGGAAGTAGAGATGGATGATTACCCTGAAAAAGTATATTGAGACCTAAGAGAAGAGTCAGAAAAGAATAGTAGCCAAAAGACTGTACTATGTCCAGGATAAGAGAATTACTAATCAATTGCTAACAACTGAAGAGGTTAAGGAGAATGAAAATGGAGAAAAGACTATTGAATTGAACAATTCAGGGATAAGTAGTCATCTTGGTAAGAGCAATTATATTGTTCAGTGGCATCAGAAGCTAAATTACAAGGGTTTGAGAAGTGGGAGAGTAGGTACTCAGTCAATCAAATAGTATTAAACACTTATTATATACCAGTTACTTTGCTAAGCATTGAGTATACAATGAAAAGCAAATACACACACACACACACACACACACACACACACACACGAATAGATAGATACATAGACATATAGGTATAGATAGATATAGATTTATAAAAACACGAATATATATCCATAATCAAGAATTATATATATATATATATATATATATATATAACTAATTGTTATATTTATATAGCATATATAGCACCTAACAAATATGTTATATTTAGATAAGACACATTCATACAACATACACAACATATTTCTACAACATATATCACAGATTTACATAACACATATACTTACATAACATATGCATATGTTCTATTTAGATAGCATACATTTATATAACATATAAACCTGAAATTTTCATATTTATATGCAGATAAATATATTTAGATAACATACATTAATATAATATGTTTATATATACACACAAGCTTAGCTACACTATATTTAGATAACCTGCATTCATATAGCACATATGTATGTATTTGTATGTGTGTGTATATTTGTATGTATCATATGGAAGTATGATGTTAACCTTCTGGGTAGCTAAGTATAGTAGAGTATTGGGCCTGGAATCAAGAAAACTCTCTTTTTTTTCAGTGAAAATCTGTCCTCAGACACTTACTACCTGCAAGATCCTGGGCACATCACTTAACCCTGATTGACTCAGTTGCTTCATCTAAAAAAAGAGTTGTAGAAGAAAATGGCAAACTATTTCAGTTTCTTTGCCAAGAAATCCCCAGATAGGGTCACAAAGAGCCAGACACTACTGAACAATAACAATATGATACAGACCTGGGTGAAAGGTCCTGATTTCTCCATTCTGATCCAGAATAAATATTCCTATTCTATTCCCAGGATGCTTAAGAACAGAGAGTATCAGGAGATTTGTCTGATTTAGGACTTCAGGTTACTTGCTAATGTAGTCTTTTACCTCAGGGCATCTTCCGCAGAAGATTTCCTACGGAGTGTGTTAAATATAGTCACTCTACTTAAGTTTAATTATAACTGTTTTCTCATGTTCCTGTAAGAAACATTTTAGTAGGAGAAAATCTGGTGCATATGGAAATAGGAACTTCATAGGAATTTCTGAGTACCTCATTGCAAAGTAATAAACTCAACCCATTTCATTCTGAATGCCCAGTTTGTTCCGGCTGACCTGAAAGGAGCTTCCTCATAGCTGTGGTAGAATGCCTACTGAGGTAGGGTTTAAGGCCTGTACTTTCAGTACAGCACTGTAAATAAATATCATACGACACTGAGCTGGAAGATATTTTAGAAAGTCCCTCATTCTCACCACAGAAGTAAAGAAACAGAGGTTCAAATGGGTAAATGACTTGTGTATGGGTCAAGTCACACAATCTTGCATCTAGATGCACATAATAGTGCTCCCTCTCTTGTTAGTCTCCCTGTGTTTAGTCTGTTCCTTTCCTAAACAACCTCCCACATATCTGCCAGTTAATAAATGCACAGCTCTGACCTGTCGATAATGAATCAATAAACATTTATTAAGAACCTAGGGGTGATTCTTCATTTTTGAAGATGATTAAAATGATATCACTATGTTAGAATCAAGTTACAGTATGTCTGATTTTAATTGATCAGACCAATACAAGCTCAGATGCTCTATCACAGATCAGACATAAATAGCTATTGCGAACACTTGGAATGGACATTAAACTTATGCATCTCATGTTTCTTTTGAACTACTTCAATTCTGCTTTGCTCATAGAGCAGAGGACTTTCTCTGATGAAAATTACCATGAGGGATGGTCTTATACCAGTCTTTCCTATGTCATACAATCAATTCCGAAGTTTTTAAGTGAGAACTCATAGCCACGTTTCTAACCACCATGTGAGTGGTTGCCCTGTGTGAATTTTCCATAAAATAATCTTTTTGGCATGTATACATTTGACATTGGAATTGTGCTCTCTGAATTTGAGTGCTTGGAGTTTTGTTTGAGAAAAAAGCCTGTTTCTGATTCCTTATCTCATCCAATCATCTTCAGAATCTTCCTAAGACAATTCAAATGGAAGTAATTCAGTTTCCTGGTATGGCACTGACATATTGCTCAGTTTTCACAGGCATTCAACATTGAAATCAGCAAAATGGCCCTGGAGATCTTCAATTTGGTCGTTAGTCTCTCCTTTTTGGAGCCTCTCAAATACTGAACTAGTTCTGACAATGTGTATCAACCTCATTACCAATATGTACATCCCTGAAAAGCATACTGCCAAGGTAAGTGAACTTATCCACAGTATTCAAAACTTCTCCATTTGCTGTAACTGATGGTTCCACATATGGATGGTATGATGCTGGCTGATGGAGCACCTGTGTTTTCTTGGTATTAATTGTTAGCCAAAATTAGCAAAAGCATCAGAGTATCAATCCATACTTTGTTGTATCTCAACTTTAGAAGCTGTATTGAATATAAAATCATCTGCAAACACAAAAAAATCATGTATTAATACTCCTTCTACTTTAGTTTTGACTTGAAGCCTTTTCAAGTTGAAGAATGTGTCATCAGTATGGTAGCTGACCTTGGTGCCATTTTTGTCCTCATTGAGTGTATTTGACAACATAGCTGAAAACATCATGCTAAAATGCATGAAAGTAAGCACACAGCCTTTTTTGCAGTCAAGTGGTGATTGGGAAGCATTATCCATTGTGCATTATCCAAAACCTGGACAAGCATCCTATCATGGAATTGATATACATTACTGATGGACTTTTCCTAGCAACCAAATTCTGATATAATTTCTCATAATTTCTCGTGACTGATAATATTAAAGTCCTTGGTCAAATCTACATGTGATATGTACAGACCTTTGTTTCACTTCTCCTGGAATCATTGAATAGCAAACATCCTATCAATTATTCTTTGGCCCTTTCAGAAATGACACTAGCTTTCGGAATATGACCATCTTCCAGGTGAAGGATCAGTCTTTTAAGAAGGACCTATGGCCAATAATTAAGAGAGAGACAACTTAAGTGCTCCCCTCATGATTAGCACCTGACAATCTAATCATTTTAACTTAATAGAGATAGACAATGGAAGTATCATTGAATTCCTAGAGGTTAACCTCCTCTGGCCATATAATCCATTTAAAAAATTCAAGTTTAGGTTTTATATGAGCACTGAACCTAACAATTTGTAAATCTCATCTGGAATAGACTCAGCACCAGGTGTTTTGCCACATAAAAGGAGACTAATCAAATTTAAAATCCCTTCTTCAGTTGGAACTTTACCTAGGGAGGGATTGACTTCAACTTGAAGTAAATGGACAATGACTTCAGCATTGATTGATAATGATTTATTGAGAATGCTATGGAAGTGTTGAATTGTGTGTTGGCTCAACTTTCCCTCCAAATTAGCAATAGTTTCTGCTCAGAGAAGCATTTTAATATGTTTGAGACAAATTCTTCTGGCAGTCTTTTTGCTCTAGGGCTGCCACTTTTATTGAATACAAATATTTTTTCTTGGAAAGGATAAGTCTATGATCAGTCCAGCCCTCTGTGCCACAGATGGCTTTCATCACTCTCATATTTTGTCTGTCTCTTCTCTTTATAATCACATAGTCTATTAAATACCAGTGTTTGCTGGAGAGTGCATCTTCAAAATTTTATTACATTAGGTAAACAGGTGACAAGTGTTGGTGATAAGAAAGCCATGAGATGCACAAATCTTTAGTAGTAAGCAATCACTGCTGTTTCCAACTCCATTTCTCCCAAGTACTCCCTGCCATGTCTGATAATTGAGCCTACTCTCCCTTTAAAGACACCAAAAATTATAAGCTTGTGTTCTTTTGGCAAATTGGTAGAGGGTTTCTAGATTTTCATAAAATTTTTCTTTGATCTTATCAGTGTTTGTCATAGTGGGAGCAGAGACCTTGATGATGGCATGACATTTACCTGTAAATAACAATTGCATTGTCATGAGTCTATTGTTCACTTCTTTTGTTAGACGTACAAACTTGTTTACTAGATTAGCTTTGATTACAAAATTTATCCCAGCTTCATAGCACTCCCCTTCATGCGGTTACTCCAGAAAAAGAAAAACGAAAACAAAAACTTTATCCAACTCTAACTTCAGTAAGCTGGCCCTCATTTGCCAGCCTTGTTTCACTCAGAATTCTCTGATGCTGAGTTCTCTCATGACAAGAGATGTTTTATCTTTCAGGTCTACTGGATTTTGGGTTGTCTGTTAAGTGTGCACAAATTCCATTTACTGATGGCAAGTGGAATCATCTTTGCAAAAATTAGTGTGTTTTGGGTGTTTTGACCACAGAGTGGGATTCCTGCCCATTGTAGTAACCAAGCTAGGATTTGGTAAGCAAATAAGACATCTTTTCTGGCCCTTCCTCAGTGATATTTTTAAAAGGCGGCTCAAACAACCACAGGATTGCAGAATCCCACTGTTGTTTCCAATGAAAAGATGCCTCATGGCTGGCTGGCTATGTGTAGAGTTGTGACTATAGCTTCCAGTGTATCTACAAATGTTTCATAATTTGCCTCTCACCCCAGGGCTTTGAGATATATGAAAAGAGTTAAATGAAATGGGTGATATCTTTTGATTTGAGCATACATTGGATTTAAATGAGGTAATGTTGCACAAAGTCAAAGACCTCACTCTCTCTTCCAGAGTCATCACACTAACATAACTGGTGATGGCTTAAGATGCAGTGGATGACCCTGTCATATTCCATGTCTAACCAAACTCTAAATGCTTCATAGCACCTGATTCAACTGCTTTCATGATCTCTGGGACAAATTGTTCTTATCTATCCATTGCACTAGGGGAAGTTGTCACATATTTGTAGTTTCTACTTCCCTAACTCATTGATGGGTTTGAGACTTCTCAGTTACCCTCAACTCTGTTTAGGTCAACCACAGAAATGCTATATTGGGGTACTTTGCATACAACAGTTACTTGGAGTCAAGAAAAGAAAAAAAGAAAGGAAGGAAGGAAGGAAGGAAGGAAGGAAGGAAGGAAGGAAGGAAGGAAGGAAGGAAGGAAGGAAGGAAGAAAGAAAGAAAGAAAGAAAGAAAGAAAGAAAGAAAGAAAGAAAGAAAGAAAGAAAGAAAGAAAGAAAGAAAGAAAGAAAGAAAGAAAGAAAGAAGGAAGGAAGGAAGGAAGGAAGGAAGGAAGGAAGGAAGGAAGGAAGGAAGGAAGGAAGGAAGGAAGGAAGGAAGGAAGGAAGGAAGGAATAAGGAAGAGAAGGAGGAAAGAAGGGAAAAAGGAAAGACACTTTAAAAGCTTCAGATTGAACTTACTTAAAAAGAAAATCAAACTTTAGAAACCTTCAGTTTCATGTACAATATTCATTTTCTATTGTACTATATACATGGTGTTTGTTAAGTTCAGAATAAAAATAAAATGCTTAAAAAAAAAAAAGACTGCAAGCTCTGTGATGGTCATAAACTATTCATTTTGGTTTCATCCTTAGCATCTAACACAGAGATTTGCGCATAGTAGATGTTTAAATTTTTGCTGAATTCTTCTTTAAAATATCATCAACTATGGGACCTTTTGTAGTAAAAAAAAAAAAAAAAAAAAAAAAAAAAAAAAAAGCAGTTCACATTTCTGTAAGGTTTTAACGTTTACACAGAAGATATTTCCTTTAGGACAAACCTATGAGGAAGACAGTACAAACATCTTATCACTATTTATAAATAAGGAAACTGAGGCTCAGATATATAATTTGTCAAACAGATTTGTCGAAATAGCACAGTAAGGAAATGTCGAAATCAAGACCCAGCTCCAATAGAAATTATTACTTTATGGTTTTATTTCTCCTTTTTGAAATAAGTAGGTTATACCATATAACCTTTAAGGTAGAACAAACCAAGGACATCTAGAATCATCTCTGATAAGCTTGTAAGAGTTGGGCAATTTTCAATGTAAGCATTTATGCCTCATATATCAGCATATATTAGCAATTAGATTGAGGTTTAGATTATTGTTCAATTGATTGTGTAGGCTTAAGAAAATGATAGGACAACAAATGTTAATAATGCAAATTAAACTTTAAAAAAGTATGTCTACCCTAATTTTTTTTTGGTGGAGATCTGGTTGTTAAACATTTATCAGCACACCACTACCTCTAATACTAAATGTCTTTGATACTATGAGAAACTGAAGATAACTGCTCTAAGTTGGGGACACAATTGGAAAAAAGAAGCTACCATAGAGAAAAAATCAGTGTCCCCATTGTCTTTCAATTCCAGCAAACCAAACAGCCCTTGGGCTTTTAAAACATAGTTTGCAAAAACTGAAGCTCAGCCAGCTTTAACTGACTCATCCACTCAAGCCTGCTGACAATTTCAGAATCTCACTTCCATCATTGAGGGGGTTACTGTGTTACACACTGAAGAGCACCCCATCACTCAAAGATGCCAAATATACAAACAGTAGTTTTTATTGCTGCTTGCTGTGACCATCACATTATTTTTGTCTCAAAGAACAAAATCCCATTCTTTGAAATTGCGATATTAACAGCCCAGTGAACTGGTTTCTCCTCTATCTCCTTCACTCCATGGAATTGTAGAATCCTCTTAGAAATAATAATAATGATAATGATAACTCACATTTTATAGTTTTCTGAGGTTTACAAAACATTTTTCCCCTCAAGCACCCTGTGAGCTACTCAATTATTATTAATCTCTTTCTAAAATTGAGAAAAATCAGGCTGAGAGAGGGGGGAATTCTTTATGATGGCAGAGCTAATGAGAGTTGGAGATAGACTTTGGACTCAGTTTTCTTAATTGCAAATCATTAGACTTGGACAATAGGGAAGGCTGAATTTCAAGTCCTGCCCCAGGCGTACTAATTATGCAATCATAATTAAGTGACCTGGCATCTTTGAGCCTCAGTTTCTCATCTCCAAAATGGGCTTAACAATAAGATTCTAACTCATGGTTGTTATGATGATCAAGAGAGATAATATATGTAAATTGCTTTGCAAACCTTAAAACACTACATAAAAAGAGTTACTTTTACCATACCAGGTGGGCTGAGTTTGAAAATAACCCTGAATAGTTAGTGTGGCCTCCTTGGAAAGTGGGTTGGACAGCTGGTCTGGGGATAAAAACAAGGTTAGTAGCCAGCATTTATGTATAGTATTTTAATGTTTCCAAAATGCTTTACATGTATCAGCTTATTTGATCATCACAATAAGCTTGTGGGACAGGTTCTATTATTATCCCCATTTTACAAAAGGAGAAACTGAGGTTTGGAAAAGTTAAATGATTTGCTTGTTGTCACTCAGATAGTAAATATCTGAGTAAATATTTGAACTTAGCTCTTTCTGACTTAAATGTTAACATTCTGTACAATGCACTGTGTATCTCCTTATTACTAGCATCTAGGTTACTAGGTTGTAGCTTACTCGTGTTTAGTACTTAATTTCTTGAAATCTGATTGAGTTTAGGAAAGACAGGAAAATCTGAAGAGATGGCAGATGATTGAGTTTAAGCTAAGATGATATATTACACTGATTATTAAAATCCTATTGAAAAGTCATTTATCTATATAGCAGAAATGACAAAAATGAAAATTAAGAGCCCAGGAGAATCTGATCGAAATCACCAATCTAATAAACATTAACTATACGTTTACTACATGCCAGATATTGTGTTAAGCCCTCGGATCACAATTAATAAAATGAAAGACAGCCTCTCCCTTCAAAGAGCTTTCTATCTAAAAGAGCAGACAACACACACCACAAAGTTGGATAGGAATTCTGAGAATGGGCAATGACCAAGGCTAATTGTCTAAAAGGGACAGCTAGGTAGCATAAGGAATAGAGTGCTTGGCTTGGATCAGGAAGACTCATCTTGCTGAGTTCAAATCTGGCATTAGACAATTATTTACTATGTGACTGGGCAAGTCACTTAACCCTGGTTGTCTCAATTTGTATCTTTAAAATGAACTGAAGAATGAAAGTCAAACTACTTTAATATCTTTGCCAAGAAAACCCCAAGTGGGATCACAAAAAGTCAGCCACTATTGAAAATGGTGAATGACAACAAATTACCTACAAACCAATGGATCCACAGGATCCCTCTGATGAAATAAACTAGGTCCAAGCACTTCCAAATCAAAGGAATCAGAACTCAACAAATCTGAAACTATTCTCTAATTGTTTCAAGTGTTCTTCTCTTTTCCTCCTTGAGGGTATTTGACCATATTATTCCTCTATTCAATGATCTCCTGTGCTTCCTATCATATCTAAAATAAAATATCATCCCTGATATGGCCTTTAAAGTTCTTTACAATCTGACCCCAACCAACCTTACCAGTTATATTATCTATTATTCCCCTTCACATATTCTATAATCCATCTAAACTGGTCTTATTGTTCCTCACACATTATATTTCCTCTCCACTCATGCTTTTTAATTGACTGTCCCTTACATCTAGCTCATAATTCCATTTTTGGAATTCCTCATTTCCTTCAAAACTCAGTTTAAGAGTCATGTCCTAGATAAACTATTTCCTGATCTCTTTTGTCCTCCAAAAAACCTTTTCCAGATACCTTGTATGTAAATATTTTCCTTTTCTAAATTTATTGTGCTATATTTATTATGCTTGATTTGTTGGTTGCTGTCCTTTGCTCTTGAAGAAGACCAAAATTAAATCACTTATATTAAAGTCAAGTTAGAGTGTTTAACTTTGGTTGATCAGACCAAAATGAACTTGGAATGCTCTGCAACAAGTCAGACAGAACTATCCCATATGAATATTTATAGTAGGTCTCTAACTTTGAGCATCTTACATTTCTTCTGAGCTAATTCAATTTTGCTTTGCTCATAGAGCACAGAATCTTCCCTGATTAGGGGACACTATGCTGGGCAATCCTGTGCTCAGTGTCCCCATGTAATACAATCACTTTTTCTGACTATCTTGTGATCATTTGTCCAGTGTGAGTTCTCCCAAAAAAATAGTCCGACCATCGTCAGTGTCCACCTGATTTATTCTGCATACATTCTCATTATACACATGTTGTCTATCCTAATAGTAAGTTCTTTTTTTTTTTTAAATTTTTTATTTAATAATTACATTATATTGACACTCATTTCTGTTCCGATTTTTTTTTTTCCCCTCCCTCCCTCCACCCCCTCCCCTAGATGGCAAGCAGTCCTTTATATGTTGGATATGTTGCAGTATATCCTAGATACAATATATGTTTGCAGAACCGAACAGTTCTCTTGTTGCATAGGGAGAATTGGATTCAGAAGGTATAAATAATCCGGGAAGAAAAACAAAAATGCAGATAGTTCACATTCGTTTCCCAGTGTTCTTTCTTTGGGTGTAGCTGCTTTTGTCCGTCATTTATCAATTGAAACTCAGGTCTCTTTGTCAAAGAAATCCACTTCCATCAAAATATGTCCTCATACAATATCGTTGTCGAAGTGTATAATGATCTCCTGGTTCTGCTCATTTCACTTAGCATCAGTTCATGTAGGTCTCTCCAAGCCTCTCTGTATTCATCCTGCTGGTCATTTCTTACAGAGCAATAATATTCCATAACATTCATATACCACAATTTACCCAGCCATTCTCCAATTGATGGGCATCCATTCATTTTCCAGTTTCTAGCCACTACAAACAGGGCTGCTACAAACATTTTGGCACATACAGGTCCCTTTCCCTTCTTTAGTATTTCTTTGGGATATAAGCCCAATAGAAACACTGCTGGATCAAAGGATATGCACATTTTGATAATTTTTTGGGCATAATTCCAGATTGCTCTCCAGAATGGTTGGATTCGTTCACAACTCCACCAACAATGCATTAGTGTCCCAGTTTTCCCGCATCCCCTCCAACATTCATCATTATTTTTTCCTGTCATCTTAGCCAATCTGACAGGTGTGTAGTGGTATCTCAGAGTTGTCTTAATTTGCATTTCTCTGATCAATAATGATTTGGAACACTCTTTCATATGAGTGGTAATAGTTTCAATCTCATCCTCTGAAAATTGTCTGTTCATATCCTTTGACCATTTATCAATTGGAGAATGGCTTGATTTCTTATAAATTTGAGTCAGTTCTCTATATATTTTGGAAATGAGGCCTTTATCAGAACCTTTAACTGTGAAAATGTTTTCCCAGTTTGTTGCTTCCCTTCTAATCTTGTTTGCATTAGTTTTATTTGTACAAAGGCTTTTTAATTTGATGTAATCGAAATTTTCTATTCTGTGATCAGTAATGGTCTCTAGTTCATCTTTGGTCACAAATTTCTTTCTCCTCCACAAGTCTGAGAGATAAACTATTCTATGTTCCTCTAATTTATTTATAGTCTCGTTCTTTATGCCTAGGTCATAGACCCATTTTGATCTTATCTTGGTATATGGTGTTAAGTGTGGGTCCATGCCTAATTTCTGCCACACTAATTTCCAACTATCCCAGCAGTTCTTATCAAATAATGAATTCTTTTCCAGAAGTTAGGGGCTTTGGGTTTGTCAAACACTAGATTGCTATAATTGACTATTCTGTCTTGTGAGCCTAGCCTTTTCCACTGATCCACTAATCTATTTCTTAGCCAATACCAAATGGTTTTGGTGACTGCTGCTTTATAATATAATTTTAGATCAGGTACAGCTAGGCCACCTTCATTTGATTTTTTTTTCATTAGTTCCCTTGAGATTCTCGACTTTTTATTGTTCCATATGAATTTTGTTGTTATCCTAATAGTAAGTTCTTTGAGATTAGAAATCATTTCATTTCTTAAAATTTGTATCCCTAATGCCTAAAACACCTCTTGACACAAAATAGGATTATTTATTGACTATCCTCCCAGTAAGGGAATAAATTCCTTGATGACACTTATTATAACTTATCCTTGTCACTCATTCCCCCATGCTATATATTGCAGTATTGATTGATGCATTAAATGTGAGATTCTATAAAAAAGGTTCTTTCAATAAGTTCAGTATTCTGATAACTCAGAACTGAAAGGGACTTTAGTAGTCATATAGCAGAATAGCATCGACTTCATCATAAAGGTCAATAAAATGAGAACTAGAGACACTAAATATCTCTGTTTAAAAAGATCTATCAACTTTGAGGGGTGGTATGTATGGAGAAAGACTAAGAGATATGGAATATCAATAAATACTTTCATTAGAAAGTTCCTCTCCCAACATATACATCAGACTATTATTTCATCTCAAACTGATTTCAGAGCCAAATATAACTTTAAAAGCCTATTTTTTTTTTTTTTACAATCTACACATCTCTAACTTTGGCAATTACTTGAACTTCTAACTTGTATGTGTTTGATTTCAACTGATAGGACCATGTTTGGCCATATTTTTATAATAAAAGCTTTTTATTTTTCAAATTACATACAAAGACAGTTTTCAACATTCACTCTTACAAAAACAAAACAAAACCTTACAAAACAAGCTCCAGATTTTATTGTTTTTTTTCCTTCCTCCTCTTCCCTTTATAGCAAGCAATCCAATATAGGTTAAACATATGCAATTCTTCAAAATATATTTCCACATTTATCATGTTGCACAAGAAAAATCAGATCAAAAGAAAAAAAAACAGGAGAAAAAAAAACAAGAAAACAAACAACAGCAACAAAGGTGAAAGTACTATGCATTGATCCACATTTAATCTTCATAGTTCTCTCTCTCAGTGAAGATGGCACTCGCCATCAAAAGTCTGTTGGAATTGCCTTAAATTACCTCATTGTTGAAAAGAGTCAAGTCCGCCACAGGTGATCATCACATAATCTTCTTATTGTTTACAATGGTCTCTTGGTTCTACTTTCTTCACTTAGCATCAGTTCATGTAGGTCTCTCCAAGCCTCTCTGTATTCATCCTGCTGGTCATTTCTTACAGAGCAATAATATTCCATAACATTCATATACCACAATTTACCCAGCCATTCTCCAATTGATGGGCATCCATTCATTTTCCAGTTTCTAGCCACTACAAACAGGGCTGCTACAAACATTTTGGCACATACAGGTCCCTTTCCCTTCTTTAGTATTTCTTTGGGATATAAGCCCAATAGAAACACTGCTGGATCAAAGGATATGCACATTTTGATAATTTTTTGGGCATAATTCCAGATTGCTCTCCAGAATGGTTGGATTCGTTCACAACTCCACCAACAATGCATTAGTGTCCCAGTTTTCCCGCATCCCCTCCAACATTCATCATTATTTTTTCCTGTCATCTTAGCCAATCTGACAGGTGTGTAGTGGTATCTCAGAGTTGTCTTAATTTGCATTTCTCTGATCAATAATGATTTGGAACACTCTTTCATATGAGTGGTAATAGTTTCAATCTCATCCTCTGAAAATTGTCTGTTCATATCCTTTGACCATTTATCAATTGGAGAATGGCTTGATTTCTTATAAATTTGAGTCAGTTCTCTATATATTTTGGAAATGAGGCCTTTATCAGAACCTTTAACTGTGAAAATGTTTTCCCAGTTTGTTGCTTCCCTTCTAATCTTGTTTGCATTAGTTTTATTTGTACAAAGGCTTTTTAATTTGATGTAATCGAAATTTTCTATTCTGTGATCAGTAATGGTCTCTAGTTCATCTTTGGTCACAAATTTCTTTCTCCTCCACAAGTCTGAGAGATAAACTATTCTATGTTCCTCTAATTTATTTATAGTCTCGTTCTTTATGCCTAGGTCATAGACCCATTTTGATCTTATCTTGGTATATGGTGTTAAGTGTGGGTCCATGCCTAATTTCTGCCACACTAATTTCCAACTATCCCAGCAGTTCTTATCAAATAATGAATTCTTTTCCCAGAAGTTAGGGGCTTTGGGTTTGTCAAACACTAGATTGCTATAATTGACTATTCTGTCTTGTGAGCCTAGCCTTTTCCACTGATCCACTAATCTATTTCTTAGCCAATACCAAATGGTTTTGGTGACTGCTGCTTTATAATATAATTTTAGATCAGGTACAGCTAGGCCACCTTCATTTGATTTTTTTTTCATTAGTTCCCTTGAGATTCTCGACTTTTTATTGTTCCATATGAATTTTGTTGTTATCCTAATAGTAAGTTCTTTGAGATTAGAAATCATTTCATTTCTTAAAATTTGTATCCCTAATGCCTAAAACACCTCTTGACACAAAATAGGATTATTTATTGACTATCCTCCCAGTAAGGGAATAAATTCCTTGATGACACTTATTATAACTTATCCTTGTCACTCATTCCCCCATGCTATATATTGCAGTATTGATTGATGCATTAAATGTGAGATTCTATAAAAAAGGTTCTTTCAATAAGTTCAGTATTCTGATAACTCAGAACTGAAAGGGACTTTAGTAGTCATATAGCAGAATAGCATCGACTTCATCATAAAGGTCAATAAAATGAGAACTAGAGACACTAAATATCTCTGTTTAAAAAGATCTATCAACTTTGAGGGGTGGTATGTATGGAGAAAGACTAAGAGATATGGAATATCAATAAATACTTTCATTAGAAAGTTCCTCTCCCAACATATACATCAGACTATTATTTCATCTCAAACTGATTTCAGAGCCAAATATAACTTTAAAAGCCTATTTTTTTTTTTTTACAATCTACACATCTCTAACTTTGGCAATTACTTGAACTTCTAACTTGTATGTGTTTGATTTCAACTGATAGGACCATGTTTGGCCATATTTTTATAATAAAAGCTTTTTATTTTTCAAATTACATACAAAGACAGTTTTCAACATTCACTCTTACAAAAACAAAACAAAACCTTACAAAACAAGCTCCAGATTTTATTGTTTTTTTTCCTTCCTCCTCTTCCCTTTATAGCAAGCAATCCAATATAGGTTAAACATATGCAATTCTTCAAAATATATTTCCACATTTATCATGTTGCACAAGAAAAATCAGATCAAAAGAAAAAAAAACAGGAGAAAAAAAACAAGAAAACAAACAACAGCAACAAAGGTGAAAGTACTATGCATTGATCCACATTTAATCTTCATAGTTCTCTCTCTCAGTGAAGATGGCACTCGCCATCAAAAGTCTGTTGGAATTGCCTTAAATTACCTCATTGTTGAAAAGAGTCAAGTCCGCCACAGGTGATCATCACATAATCTTCTTATTGTTTACAATGGTCTCTTGGTTCTACTTTCTTCACTTAGCATCAGTTCATGTAAGTCTTTTTGGTTAACCACATTGTTTAAGAAACATGGTGAGATGCAGCAAGAAATGATAGAAAGAACATTGATCTTGGAGTCAAATGACTGCATTTAAATTTTGGTTCAGCATTTTTTAGCTCTGTGTCTTTGGAAAAAGTCATTTTAACTCTGTGCACCTCAATTTTTTTATCTATAAGTGGGAATAGTAATTCATATACTATCTTACAGGATTCATGTAAAGTACTATCAAATAATATAAAATACCAAAATTATATACATAATATCAAAAACATAAAATAAAATATATATAAAGTACTAAAAGTACTATCAAAATTCAGTTATTACAATTAAATATCCAAAACAATTCTCAGTTTTAATAATTTTTTTCTATATTCCCCTTTTCCGGGTTTAATTTGTCATTAAAATAAATAAGGGAGGTAATCAAAACTTGCTTTGCTGTCACATTTGTTTTTATTTCTACTAAATTTTACTTCCATGATATCTTTGATTATAAAGACAGAATTCAGAGCATGAGGTAGCACATTTTGCCTAGATTGAAAGCTCATCCTCCAATAAAGTCCTTCTCTGATGTTTTATCATAGCCTCTATAACTCTGGGTTGTTTTAGACCATCATTTGAAAATAAGCTTCTCAGATCCTATCAAATACAGACTCTCTGGCAGACCATACATTTTCTGTCTGAGGACCAGTCTTGCATGGGGTTGAAAGGTAAATCACCTGAAAGCTGACAATCAGGGAATATTTTCTTCAGTTCCAACAAACCACAACAATTAATTGCCAGGCTAAAAAGGGGTTCTCATGTGAACTGGTATATCAGTTAGAACATCAGTTGGTACATAAAAGGAGATCTTTGAAGAATGAAAGTACTAAGAATTGACATTTGTGCAGCACTTTGAAATTTAGGGAAAAAAAACTTAAAGGACTCCATTGTTCCCATTTTACAATTAGGAAATCAAGAATTAGCATGAAAATCAGGGAGTTTTTTGGTTTGTTTTTGGCACTGTGTCTGGCATTTTTTTCTAGTTAGTCAACAAATATTTATTAAATATCTATTAGGCATTTGATGATAACAAAGATTCTGTGTTATGCATTGAGGATACAAAGAAAGGCAAAAATTCAGTCCCATGGGTGGGATGATAGAAAAGTCCACTACTAACAAGTGGGATTTTTCTACAGAAACTGTCTTAAAGGAAGACAGACAAGACAGGAGGCAAAGGTGAGGAGTGAAGGCATTCTAGTCAAAATCAATCAGTGAAAATGCAAATATTTTGGAGGTAGTAAGAGGAAGAGCATGTAAGCCATTGTAGCTGCCTCATAGAGTACTTGGACAGAGAAAGTATTAGAAGATAGGAAAGGTTGGAAGAAACTCATATATGAAGGGCTTTAAGAGACAGAGCATTTCACATTTGATCCTGCAAATAACAGGGAACCATTGGAGTTTAGTGAGTTGTGTGTGTGTGTGTGTGTGTGTGTGTGTGTGTGTGTGTGTGAAAGAGATAGTAGGGAAAGAAATAGAAACATAGAGACAGAGACAAAGAAAAGACAGATACACAGAGAGAAAGAGAGACAGAGACAGGAAAGATATAGATAGATACTTAGATAGATAGATAGATAGATAGATAGATAGATAGATAGATAGATAGATAGATAGAGATAGATAAGCCAGACACAGACACACACAAAGATAACAGATTGAAAATTTGGACTGAGTCAGAATGAGGAATCCAGGATGAGCCCAAGGTATCCTTACTGAGAGGATATTGATTTCCTTGGTAGTAATAGAGATGTTGGGAGAAGTGGATGGTTTGGGGGAAAAGATAATGAGTTCTGTTTTGGATATGTTGAGTTTGAGATCCTTATTTGAGTATTCAATTTGAGATGTCCAGAAGGCAATTGGTTGTGGGGGACTCTGTCTTTCTATTAAACATGTTTCTGACTCTGACATTACTGATTTAATTCCTGAAGGCCATTAGAAGTTCATTAATGCTCTACTTTTTATGAATGGTAAATTTGTAATGGCTTGTGATTGATTAGAGTGTGAGTCTGATGTTTCTATTTTATGATTTTCTAATTTGAGGAAGGATGGAAGTATAGTACAATGGTTATTCAACTGGTCTTAGAATCTAAGGGATTTTTGTTCAAGCCCAGAATCTGACAAATATTGTCTATCTGATCCTGAACAAGCCTCTTTGGAGTCTTGGCAAATCTATAAACCTATAAGTTTAGAAAGAGAAGGAGTTCCCTCATTGACAGTTACATGTATCAGTGAAATCACATGACAGATCCATAAACAATATTCCTCCAAATATCTATTATTTATCATTCTATTTCTGCAACAGTAATAGAAATGGATAACAAGGTGATTGTTACGGTGCTTTCCAGTTCTAACAATCTATGAATCTATGAATAGATTCTCAACTCTATTTATAAAATAAATGAAAAGAGGTTTAAATGGATTTTTATCAAATCTTAGCAGGAAATCCTGGGTTATATAGGTATTTTGTCATGTCTGGAATGCTCCTTGAAAATTAAATATGATTGGCCATTATTTGTAGAACCAATACCAAGTTAACTTATAAATGCCTTAGAAATTCGATCTTGAACATGCTGGCATCAATTCTCTCCATAACAGAAAACTGAAAAAAAGAAATTGTGAAATATCCAGAAAAGGGTGACCAGAATAGTGAAGTTATGAAAACTATTTCTGAAGAAGAAGAGGTGAGAAACTAGAATGATGAACCCAGAGAAGATAAAACATAGAGGATATAGGCTACTAGCCTTCAGATGTTGAATGGGTTATTGCAAAGAAAGAAAGTTGTGTGCAGTATTTTCTAGAGCTAGCTAAATACGGGGAGTTAAGTAGTACCATGGATAGCATATTGAACTGGGAATCAGGAATACTTGAGTTCAAATCCAACTTCAGATACTTATTACCTATGTAAACTCTGGGGAAATCTCTTGAACACTATCTTTCTCAGTTTTTACATTTACAAATGGGGACAATAATAACACCTACATCCTGGGGTTATTGTGAGTATTAAATAAAAAAGCTTTTGTAAAATATCTTGCAAACCTTAAGGTGATATATAAATACTAGCTATACTACATGGAGGAATTGGAATTAATAGTGTGATGATCATAGGGAAGACACTTTGGATTCAAAATGAGGAAAGAATTTCCAACAATGCTATTTTAACAATAGCATAGTCTTTCTCATGAAAACTTGAGATCTCTTTCATTGAAAACTTTCAAGGAGTAATTGAATGGTCATAGATCTAGGAATTTTTTTTTTGCACTGATTCTCAGGTAAGATTCCATGAGTCCCATCTTCTTTTGACATTGATAATATAACTTCAAAACTTACTGAATTTGAGCTCAGTCCCTCTTCCTGGTTTATTACACATTCCTTAACTTGTTAAAGCATCCTCAACTGCACATATATTTTCCCAGCAGGAGATGGGAATTTCACAGCTTCTTAAGATTTTTTTTTGTCTTCCTTCCAAGTTTGGTTAGGCTATATTAATGTTTCTGGACTTAGAGACGAATCTTGCCTAAAGAACATTAAATATTAACATATCTGAAAGAAAGCCACAAAACAAACTTTCCTTAGAAAATAAACGGAGGAGAACCATTAATACTGAGTGAAAGGCCTTTACTGAGAGAAGTCATAGGATCATAGATTTAGATACACAAGGGAATCTTAGAGATCAGCTAATTCGATCTCTTTCCTTTATATATTAGATTATGAAAGTGAGAATTGGAGAAGACAAGCAACTTGCGCAGGGAAGCATATAGAGTAATGAGAAAAGCTACCATTTTATCTCAGGTCCCTTGTCCATCGCTCTTTCAACTACCATTGCTTCCTTGGCCAAATGTTCCCTGAAAAGATTCTGATGTAGATAAATATGGCAGTACCAGGAGTTAAATTGTGTTATAGTGTAATTAAAAGAAATTTATGCTTAGATTATATAAATTTGAGAGTATCCTGGCTGACACTTACTAGTTTTGTGTAAATAAATCATCCAATCTCTCCCCCCTTCAACCTATTCCTCTGAAAAACAGGAATAAGAATCCCAGTGTCCCTATATCACTGGATTGTAGTGGTAATCAGAAGAGGAAATATATGTAAAACAACATAATGAAATTTATTATTTCTCTTAGATATAAGGGAAAGCATGTCTCTCTTGTAAAGGGCTCTTAGGGCTAGGACCTCTGAGTTCAAGCCCTTAATCCAGGGGTCCTCAAACTTTTTAAATAGGGGGCCAATTCACTATCCCTCAGACTATTAGAGGGCCATACTATAGTAAAAACAAAAACTTTGTTTTGTGGGCCTTTAAATAAAGAAACTTCATAGCCCTGGGTGAGGGAGATAATCGTCCTCAGCTGCCGCATCTGGGGGCCGTAGTTTGAAGACTCCTGCTTGAAATCTGTGTGATTGGAGGGGTGTTTTCCTCCTTAATTTAAAATGAGGATTTTGATGCTTGCACTAATACCTATTTTATAGGATTGTTATTAGGAAATCATTTTTTTAAAATATAGAGTTATTTAAAATAATAACTAACATTATTAATAAAAATATTATTGTTCCATAGTGTAAACTTTCCCAACTAAAATCCTTTATATGAAAAAGGATAGAAAAAATGTTCATAAGAAGCTAAGGAGCCTTTATTTTCTTTTAGAGATTTCTCTTGCTCCACTGAGAGGATCCCTAAAGAACTGTTTGACAAGTCCATTCACTCATTGATCACTTAAATGCCTAGCAGGAAGAGTAATCAGTCAATACAAGATGATGTTTCTCAGTCTGTTCTAAACAGCCCAGGGTCTTAGAGTCAGTGCATTTTACAGATAAGCTTAAAAAGGCAGGAGGAAAAACACACTTGTAATCATATCAGCCTGTCACAGTCCTCGATTCCAATAAGAACAAGAACCAGGGTGGTGGGAGATGATTGACCCGGAACTCTTTCATTAACATTGCCAAGGTATGGCATTTAGTGCTATAGATGAAGAATTTTGCTGATAGAATGAAACCGAATAACTGAACCACAGAATCTGATTTTGAAGGGAACTCATCAGTTTTTGAAACCGAGCCAAACAGAAAAGAAAGCCTCAGTACAACATAATTGTAGTGGTTACCTAGATTCTGATCAAAGGACTCTAAATGGGGGAGGGTGGTGGTGGTAGTGGTAGAAGTCATTATCTCTTGGGGCAGCATAATTCACTACTGGTCAATTCTAATTATGAGAAAATTTTTCTGACATAAAACACACATAACCTTGTTTTAAAAAGTAATTTTTACCTAATTGTTTTTGGCCTCTTTAAAACCAAACAGAATAATTCTAATCCTCATTTCACAAGATAGACCTTCAAATACTTGAAGAGTTCATTTTTCTCCTGAGTTTTCTTTTCTCCAGGTTAAACTTAAAAATTTTTTTTCTCTTATGAAACATATTCAAGGCTCTTTGCCATTCTGGCTGTCTTCCTGTGGACATTTTTGATGTCTTTCTTAAATTATGGTGCCCAGAACTGAACATCCATAATACTTCAGAAGAGGTGTGATGAGGAAAGAGTATGATGTGACTTTCACCTCTTTGTTCTTGGAAGTTATATTTTTCTTAATACTGCATTAACTATTTTAGATTCCACCTCATGTCTTTGAAGCAAACTAAATTTACAATCCAATTAAAGTCACTAACCAGATCTTTTTTTTTTTTTCAGAATAACTGTGGTCTTATCATTTCTCCTCTATCTTGAATTTTTTAAATTAACTTTTTGTACCCAAGTATAGCACTTTATATGTATCCCTATTTCTCTATACCAGAGTTTCTAGTAAAGTCCAGTCTGCTAAAGCCTACACATTTCTGATTAGAGTAATACATTTATATGTACAAAATAAAATACATGGATTATAATGGAAAATAATTATCTTAAAATACAATTATCAAAATTAAACAGCAAAAACGATTTCAAGAATCAGAGTAAAGACCTCTCTTCTAACTATCAATATATTTTGTGATCTGACTACCATTCAGTATGTAAACTATCCCTCCTATTGAATCATCAGCAAATTTGAAGAGTATGACATCTATTCATTTTTCTAAGTCATAAAAATAATGTGGAAGCACAGAGTTTTTGAAAATTGAAAATTGTTAAACCACTGTTCTTTGATTCTGTTCATCTAAATAATTCTGAATTAATATAATTACATTATCGTCTAGAGGGCAGCTGTTCTAGCACACAGAATGCTTGGAGTGGAGTTAGGAAGATTTTGCTTCCTGAGTTCAAATCCAGTTTCAGACACTTACTAATTCTTTGCCTCAGTTTCTGAGCTGGAGAAGAAAATGGTAAACAATTTTAATATCTTTGCTGAGAAAACCCCAAATGGGGTCACTAAGAGTCAGACAATATTGAAAATTACTAAATAATAACAAATTATTTTCTAGTCTTTGAAGCAAAAATACCATGGAATAGCTTATTAAAACGGTAAACTAAAGCTACTACATCACTTTCTCATTTACTAACTTATTCAGGCTGTGAACAAGTATTGATTAAACACTAAATATGTGCCAGGCACTGTGCTATGTGCTGAGGATACAAAGAAAGGCAAAAAAAAAAAAAAAAAGAAATACAGTCAAGGTACCCATACTCTAATTGGAGAGACTACATGAAATGTAAATGAATGTAAGTCAATGTCAGGGAAAGTACTTGTAGTGGAGGACTGGGGACAGAGTGGAAGAAGAAAACTGCTTTGGAAAGGCATTTTTCAAAAAATAGAATTTAAACCATGTCTTGAAGTCATAAAAGCAAGGTAGCAGAAGTGAAGAGGAAGAATATTCCAACCATTGGGAACAGCCAGTGAAAAGGCATGGAATTGAGAGGTACAGCCAGGTTTGTGAAGAAAAAACAACTAAGCTGTTATAGCTGAATTTTAGGGTACAGGATGTGAAATGTAAAGTATAAGAAGACTAGAAAGGTAGGAAGGGACCAGGTTGTAAAGGACTTCACATGTCAAATATACTTGATCTTTGAAGTCACAGGGAACCATTGAAACTTACTGAGTGGTAGGTATTATTGCACTTTAACAAAATCACTATAGCAACTGAGTGGAGGATGGATCAAAGTGGGGGGAAATTAAAGAAGGGAAATAAATCATATTATTGCAATAGTCCAGATGTGAAGGTTATGAAGGTCTATATCATATTATACCTGTGTGAATGGAGAAAAAGATAACAGGTATGAGAGATGAGAAGATAGAAACAAGGTTTATAAACAGATTGGGTGTGTGAGATGGGTGTCAATGAAGAGTTGAGGATACCACAAGTATTGGAAGCCTGGGTACTTCAGAAAATGGTAATGTTCTCAAAGGGAAAGATTAGAAGAGGAAATGGGTTGAATGAAAAAAAATAATGAGTTTGACTTCAAATGCTTTGAGTTTGTGATACCACTGGAACATCCAGTATGAGATGTACAAAAGGCAATTCATGAGATGAAACTAGAACTCAGAAGTGAGATTTGAGAGCTTGATATATTGATCTGGGAATCATCTATGTACAGATGATAATTGAAGCCATGGGAACTAATGAAATCCAGATGAAATAGTATAGAGTCATAGGAGAAGAGGATCCAGGTCCAAGCTTTCTAGGACACTCATTTTTAATGGTTGTGCTCTTCATGAAAATCCAACAAAAGAAACTGAGAAAGAGTAGGCAGACAGGAAGTTTAGTAAAAGAGGAATTGAGGTCAGTCTGATAAACTTTCTTGATGAAGGATGTTCTTTATAATTATGACTTGCCTTTGTGGGCATTCACCAACTATCCCTTTAATGATCAGTTCTACAATTTTCCTAGGAATCAAAGTTAAGCTCCTTGTATAAATTTTATTCTATTCTCTCTTTTTTTTTGAAAACTGGGACATTTGTCCATCTCTGATCTTATGGTTCTATTCCTAGTTACCCTGAGCTTTCAAATATCACTGAATTGCCCACAGTGGTTCAGAAATCATATTTGTCTTTTCTCTCAGTACTTGAGTTGATCTAGATCAGGTGATTTAAATGAATCCAGGGCAACCCAGTGCTTTCTTGCTATCTTACAAATCAATTCCCTGTTATCCAATTTTGTTCTGTCATTTCTAATACAAACCAACTATTCTTGATAAAGAAAATTAAAAATAAACAAGAACTGCCTTCCATATGCTGTCAATTATTTTCCCATCTACCCCAAGCAAAGACCCTATTCTTTCTCTGATCTTCCATTTTCTTCCTAGTATTCTGAAAACTTCATTTCTATTGTCCTAAGTTTCCCTAACAAGTCTCAGTTCATCTTGAGCCTTAGAAATTCTTACAGTATTTTTTTTTTCAGATTCGCCATAGGCATGTGGATAATTCAATTACCATCAGTACAATCACATTCATTCTCATTCTTATTCACCATTTAGCTACCAAAATTATTTCCTAGGATTTAGGTCTGACAATGTTAATCCTCTGCTCAACAATTTCTAGTGATTCCTCATTGTATCTAAGAATATATGCAACTAAATTCCTATTTGAGATCCATACCTTTTCACAAACTGGCTCATTCCTACATTTTCATTTGCAAAGGATATATGTGCATGTTACTCATGTGAGTGTACATATTTTCATGGGTTTATCTAATTGCAACTCATAGGAAAACTGTGAGATATTCTTTGAAATATTATCTTCAATTTCACTTATCCTACTCCAAGGAGATTTTTATTACTACCAAAAGGGAACAAGGGGAATGAAGTCAATATACTCTTTTTTGGAATGGAAATTTTTGACTAGAAGTATAACTACCTGCCCTAATAAATATAATTAATTTAGGGAAAGTGATTTTAGGTTCAAAACATCCCTTAATAGAGAACTGATTTGAATTATATCCAAAATTTTGATTGCTTTTCCTCTAAAATCACAATAGTGAATAGTAAATAAACTCATTTATCTGAGCAATGGAAAATAGAAATCCAGAAAAGATATGCTAATTGGAATATGCCAGAAAATATATAGAGTAAATGAGCTCTTTCCCTGGAAGTAAGACATCTCAGATCAAAAGAGACAAAGAAAGAGTCAGAAACAGAGAGAAACAGAGAGATATATTCCTCAGTACCTAAGGTGATAAGCTATAAACAGGAACATGCCTGCCATATTGGGGCTCCCTACATATTAGCTTATTCTTAAAGATTATCTTTCCTTTAGGTACCTCTTTCTCAAGAGAACTTGTAACTGGTAGTTTCCTCTCTCAAACTGTGGCAAATGCTACTCCTTATAGAAATAGAATATTGAATAATTATTCATTCTACTAATGGAGAGACTTATATGCAAACTGCCCAGATTTTAGCTCCTGGTTCCACATCCTTCTCATATATTATTTCCCTTCTTGAATTCTAAAATTTACTCATTTTGGCTTAATTGTTTACCCTCATAGATAACTGTCTTCGTCTCCCAGGCTAGTAATTCTCTTTCTACTTAGCTGTGGCTCTTAGATTGTCTGGTTTGTTTTGAGATAAAGTCTTTTTTCAGGAAGCTCTTTTTATTTACCTCAGAGCTGCTAATATTTTCCATTAGTAGACTTCTACATGTCTGACTTGTATGTGTTTTGTATATTCTTATATTATTTCACTACCTTAGATTTTGTGGATCCCAACTTAATATTCTTATATTATCTCCCTAAGAGACATCTGTCTTGTTTCAATTTTGTCTTTGTATCCCCATAACCTACAATAGCTCTTGACAAATAATGGGGTCTTAATCAATGGGACTGATTATCATCTTCATCATCACTATCCTATTAAAGTATTACTCTGATGCTCCATCATGGTAGGGAAGAGGCCCAGTAACAGATAATATGCCTGTTGGTTCATAAGGCTAATTCTTGTCACTTAAAAATATTCCTCATGACAAATGTAAAAAGGGCCTATAGTTTGAATTTAGGGAAACATCTTCACATTCCTTTCCCCAGTGAATTTGTAGTTTCCTAAATTATTGAACATAGCTCATAGTACTACTTTAGAGTTTATAGAATGCTTTCTTCCCAAAAGTCCTGGGAGGTAGATAAGTTTATTTAATATAGTAAAGTATTGTGATTTTGGTAGTGTACAAAAAGTTCACCACTTCATAAGCAAACATGGTGATGATATTTTCTGGACTGTTTAAGATGGTCTTTAGATGGCAAGTTTGTATATCTTTGCAATCCTATATCCAAAGCCTTTCCAGTTTGGATGTGTTGACAATATGTTTCCCTGTGTTTTTTTTTTTTAAATCCAGTGTCACTACTACTCCATAATGAAGCATTGATATAGGACTTTTTAGGAGGGGTATAGTACTCTTATTCTTATTTTATACATAAGGAAGGGACAGATAGGTAATACAATGGATAGAGTGCTAATTCAGGAAGACTCATCTTTTTGAGTTTAAATCTAGCCTCGGACACTTGTTCTGTGTAGCTGGAAAAATCACTTAACCCTGTTTGTATTAGTTTTGTTCCTCTGTGAAATGAGCTGGAGAAGAAAATGGCAAAGCACTCTAGTATCTTTGCCAAGAAAGCCTTAAATGTGATCATGAAGAGTTGGATGTGACTGAAAACGACTGAACAATAATAGATAAGGAAACTGAGCCTCAGAGTGGTAACATGCCCATGGCTCACATAGCTAGTTAGTAGCAGCATCATGTCTTCTGCCTCAAGGCTCAGTGCTTTTCATACAGTTTTTCAGTTCTTTGCAGAGAGCCCATATATGTGATCCTGATACTCCCTTTATTAGGAAATTGTCAGCTTGTACAAAAGTTACATTAAATTTTCATTTGCTGAAATTAAGTCTAGGATAAAGACAATGGTAAGGGAGCAAGTTTGCAAGTGACCTCATATTGCCACTTATTTGTCTCATGTAAACTCAATGAAGGTTATTGAAAATTCCATGTTTCACCTCAGACTTTTGATTAATAACTTATGCAAGGTATGCACTTTTACGTTTTTCAGATAATCCTTTCTTCCTCACATTATGGGCTGCAGACTAATTATTATTCAGGTTTATCACATGCCTAAATAGCATCAGTAGTGGAAACTCATAAAATATTTATTAATAAATGTAAAGTATTCAAGACCTTAAATATTAGCTATGTGCATTTATTTTAAAGCAACAGTATATTTATGGGCATTTTCTGGCCAGGTTCTCAGCAAATTGTGTCTCTGTTGCTTTGAAGGAAACCCTCTTGGCAGAAATTTTATTTTTAAGAATCATTTAAACTAATACTTGATATTTTATAACCTCTTCAAGATCCCATTACATTTTGTGTGCTTTAAATATTTTACTGCATATACTCTATCCTCATTACTGGATTCTTTGTTATGGTACCATTTCTGTTCTGGAATTTAGAGGTGAATAAAGATCACTGAAATTATCTGTAACAAATATTTCTTATTTTACTAAGGAAAAAATATTGGCTTATTTATAAAATTTCTGGCCAGTCTTGTAAGTGGGAGATTATTCTGAAAGTAACTTTTCCCTTAAGTTCCAGGGGTACACTGATAGAACCATAGAATTTCAGAGTTAGAAGTCACTTCAGTCTCAATAGAGGGAATGCTACCATTTTTCTCTAAATTTTCTTTCACAGGACAAGGAACCCTAATTCCTTCATTAAATCCTTATATGGTATGCTCTCCAATCCTTTTTCAATCCTGCATCCTTCTATAAAAATGTTACTGATTGTCTACATTCAATATATCAATCCCTCAATAAAAAAAACAAGTGACATTCATTGTTCTTGGACTTCTTAATCTCAATGCTTTCTTTCTGAAATTTATTCTGTATATATCTTGTCTGTTACTAATTGTTTCATATTGTCTCTTCCATTGGACTCTGATTTCATTGAGAGTAGGGGCTTTTTTTTTTCCTTTTCTTTTTATCCTAATGACTTAAATGTTTAATAAATGCTAGGTGACATTAAGAAAAGAGCAAAGTAAAAGCAGAGTTGAGATTACAGTCTGAAGAAATGCTAAATATTGATGCTACTAGAGATTACAATGAGGATAGATAAACAATGGATTTAAGAGGAATAATGTATGGGGAAACATAGGATGATAGGAGGAATTTTCGAGTGCCTGGTCATCCTAGTGCAACACTTATGTGTGATGGTAAGATTCACTGTGTCGAATATATTGAATACATCCCTGTCCTTGTGTAGCTGAAATAGAGAGGAGTAGGTCATGGGAGCTGAGCAGCTTGAGCAATTGGGAAGTTAGGGTAGCTAGTGTATTAATTTCTAAACCTATTCAAGAAGTAAACCAGTGGTTGCTGAATAAGGTTAGACATGTTCCAATAAAAAGGCTTAGTGTTAAAACAATGAGTATGTAGGGGGACATTAGTATGGGAAGGGTGTGAATCAACATTTTCCAGGTATGGGCCTGATAGCTTATTTAGCTGACTTTACTAGGATGTGGTATAATGGGAGCACAAAGGGTTTTGAATCCTTTGGTATAGGTTTGAATTATCCTAGAAATGTCACCTAGCATTTATTAAACATTTAAGTCATTGGGATAAAAAGAAAAGGAAAAAAAAAAAGCCCCTACTCTCAATGAAATCAGAGTCCAATGGAAGTGACGATATGAGGATTAAGGGAATAGAAGTTGTTGAATTATGAGGGACAGTCACCAAGTATTTATTAAGTCCCTAATATGGAATAGGCACTCTGCTAAGTACTGAAATACACACACACACATATGTGTGTGTGTGTGCGCATATGTGTGTGTGTGTGTATATATATATATACATATATATGTATGTATGTATTGTATGTGTATGTATACATACAAATATATGTTAAAGGGGAATTGTAGATAAGCCAGAGTAAAGGCCCTTAGATTTAAAGGGGCCTGAGAAAGCTTCTTGCAAAAAAGAAAATTTGAATGGAATTTTAAAGAAAGTCAGAGAAGCCCAGTAGGAACTGTAAATAGAAAAAGCCTTCCAGATATGAGATTTGGCCAAAGAAAATTCTCAGAACTGGGAAATAGAATGTCTTGTGGGAAGAGCAACAAAGCAAAAGACAAGCAGGATGGAGGCAGAGATACAGGGGACAACTGAAGAGGTAGGGTTCCGGTGCACTGGGATGAAAGGATAAAAATATGTGTTATGGGAAAGAATAATTTACTCTTAGAACATTAGGGGATTAGTGGGATTGGGAGAATAGAATTGAATGGAATTTTAAGGAATAAGCCTAAACAGAGTTAAAACTTTCTCTGTTATTGAGGTGGAGCCAACATAGCATACTAAAGTCAGAAAACCAATTAAATTCTTCAAATATTCCACACCAAATAATTTTAAAATAACAGGTCAAATTGATTTCTGGAAAAACAGAGCCAATAAAAAATTTGGATGAAACATTTTCCCAGCCCAAGGCAAATTAAGAGGTTGACTTGAGAGTCTTGTGCCACTAGGATAGGGCCAGTTCAGAGATCATTTGGAAGCAAAATTAGCATGAAGCTATGCAGACAATTGAAATGGGAGCAACAGTAGCTTTGGGAACTTTCAGCCCAAAGATGGTAAGGGATTTAATAACTGGTCAGAAAAATATTATAGGGGACCCTGAACTGATTCTGGATATAAATCTGGCATTTTTTAGTCAGGTTTGGGGCAGAGATGAGTGTCAGGGCTTGTGACTATGGAGGATGAAAGATTCTTCCTAGGTAAAGACCACAGCACAAATCAGTAAAGCAATGACCATACCCCTCCCCATATCACACTTCCTTTGAAGTACTGAAAATTTTCAAACCCTCAGAATTAGCGCTGAAAAACAGCAGAGCACACACACACACACACACACACACACACACACACACACACACGCCTTGATTTTTCAAACAGTGCTTCTCTATCTTTAGCTTAACAGAATCCAACTTTTAACAACTTCAAACTCAAGAAATAGGTTGGAAAAATGAGTAAACAACAATAACAAACTTTACCCTAAAATACTCTTGTGGTAATAGAGAAGATCAGGAAAACTAAGAAGAAAACAACAAGGTGAAAATAGCTACAAGTGAAGTCTCAAGAATAATTTCAATTCAGAAATAAGTCCAATAAGAATTCTTGGAAGGGTTAAAGAAAGAGATAAGAGTAATAGAAGAAAAATGGGACACAAAATGAGAGTGATACAAGAAAATTACGAAAATAGGATTACTAGCTTGATAAAAGAGGCAAACTATATCCATAAAAAATCATAGTTGGACAAATTATAAAAGTAACATAATAATTCACTGAGGGGAAAAAAAAACTTCTTAAAAAGCAGAATTTGTCAAATTAAAAGAGGTTCAAAAGCTCACTGAGGGGGTTAGTTTCTTAAAAATTAGAATTAGGCAACAAAAGCTAATGACCTCATAAGACATAAATAATATAATGAAGTAAAAAATGTAAAATAAAAAAAAGTGAAATCTCTCACTGAAAAACCAAGTGACCCAGAAAATAAAATGAGGAGAGATAATTTAAGAATTATTAAACTATCTGAAATTCATG
This sequence comes from Antechinus flavipes, assembly GCF_016432865.1. Lineage (NCBI taxonomy): Eukaryota > Metazoa > Chordata > Mammalia > Dasyuromorphia > Dasyuridae > Antechinus > Antechinus flavipes. The sequence goes on from NC_067399.1 coordinate 69,848,545, forward strand.
ATCAAAGAAAGAACATAGACATCATATTTCAAGAAATTATAAAGGAAAACTTCACTGATATCTTGGATTCATAGAATTCAAAAGAATTGATCAATCTCACCTGTAAGAGATCCCAAAATGTAAACTCCCAGGAATATTATAGTTAAATGTGAGCTTCCATGTCAAGGAAAAATATTAAAAGGAGCCAGAAAGAAACCATGGAAATTTCATGGAGCTATAGTTAGAATGGAGTCACATGATTTAGTAGCTTCCACATTCAAGGAACAGAGAGCTTGGACTGTGAAGTTTAAGAAAGTAGAGAAGATAGAATTCAACCAAGAATAACTCAACCAGAAAAAAAAATTGAGTATAATCCTTGATAAGGAAAAATAGATATTTAATGACATAAAAAGTTTTCAAGCATTCCTGATGAAAAAAACAGAGCTAAAAAGAAAATTTAGCATTCAAAATAAGACTAAAAAGAAATATTAAAAAGGCAAACAATAAAAAGAAAGCTTAAATGGATTTAATTTTAGTAAATTGTTTACATTCTTATGTATATGTATATATATATATATGTATTTATAAATCTCAGAATTTTATTATTATTGGAATAGTTAGGAGTCCACATGGGCAGAGGGCAATAAATTGTTTATGTTGGTGGGATTCCTACCACTTCACACATTTAACCCCCCAACCTAAAGGAAAATGAATGATTAAAAAAAGAAAAGCACTGGGAGAAGAGGGAAGGAAGATGAAGAGTGGAGAAAATTATATCAAATAAAGTGAACACTCAAGGGAGAACTTTTGCAGTAAAGAAGAAAATGAAGGAAGGGGGTGGTGGGCATTACTTGAAACTCACTTTCATTATAATTGGTTCAAAGAGGGAAGAATACATATATATGTATATATACATACATATATAAATATAGCATATAACTATATCATATATGTATAAATATGCATATACATACAAATAACAGTAAATAGTAAATGAGTACATGTAGTGGAGAGGGCATTTAACTTGGAAATAAGATGTATTTAAATCCTTCTTCAGACAATTAATAATTGTGTAACATTGGATGAGTCATTTAACTGTCTCATTTTACTCTTCTATTCATCACTCTACTTTGCATCTGTTGCTCTGCCTGGTTTCAACTTTATAGAACAAGATATTTCCTAATGTCTCTTTGCCTTCTACCCCCCCTCCCCTCTTCCCTCATTTCAGATTTTCAGCTTCTTGAGGACAGAAACTGTCTTTCTTTTTATTAATTATATTCCCAGAGTTTAGTACAATACTTGGCAAGTTGTAAATACATTAAAATGTTAATTGGATTAGATTAAATGATGGAGTAGGACCTGGATAAACTTCAAAGTTATTCTCTATCTCTGCTATTATGATTGCATACGCAAAGGAAACTCCTTCTACCAATGCTAATTTAAAAACAACTGCAGCAGTTTCTAAATATCACATTTTATAATTAACAAAGAGCTTGCCTCACAACAATACAGAAAGTTATAGCAAGTATTGTTGCTCTGATTTTGCAGATGAGGGAACTGATAAAATGATAAAATGGCTTCTCCAGCATTATGCCTTTTTTCCATATTATCTGGGATTTAGAAGTCAGATCAGAAGTTGTGATGGCAATTACTACTATACAAGAAAATATAATTTATTCACTGATTTGGCTTCCTTTGTACCCATAATAGAATACATATTCTGAAGGGTTTTTCTTTTTTGAGAAGTTACAGCCTTCTCTATCAGATCACACGGAAATTCCCTGAATCTACTAAATACTAGGTCTAGCACATGGAATTTTTTCTCTATAGTACCCCTCTAGGTTAGTTTTGAGAAATGCCTCTATTCAGATCACCAGCATTTTAGAAATCACTAGGGTTATCCAAGGCTACTTACCTCCAGCATGGTCAAGAGTTGATGAGAATATGATGATAAATATATTAATATTAATAGTTTATATTTATATAGTACATCATGGAAGTGCTATGCAAATAAGAGGCAGTTCAATGTAGTGAAAAGTGAGTTACATTTAGTGCCAAAGGACCTTGGTTCCAATCACCTATGTCATTTTGAGCTTAGTGAGATGATTTCCAGATCTGTTTCCTTATCTAGAAAATAAGATTGGATTAAATGACTGCTAAGGTTCCTTTCAGCTCTAAATCTCTGATTCTTGTGAAGGTTAGGAAAGTATTTTCCTCACAACAACCCTGCAGGGAAGGAAATGTAATTATGCTTAGCCTTATTTTATAGATGAGGAAATTGAAACTCAGAGAGTTTGACTTTTTTCCCAGGTAAATCCACACATTGTACATCACAACCTTTCTCCTGCTATGCTCTGACACATTCCTTTATTACGCCTTGGTGTTATGATGGTCTGCTCTGTTGACTCTTCCTGGGTGGTGAGCATGGTTCCATTAATGTCCAGTTTGAGAAAGATCATGCAGTTTGTTCACTTATTGCCAAGAGCTGGTATTCTATAGCCCAGAACACTTTTCTTTTTATTGGACTCCAGCAAACGTAGGAATATTCTGACAGATCTGAGTACTGTATTTTTTTTTTTGAAGGATCCACCAATATAGGATAATCTGAAGAAGGGAGACAAGGATTGTGAAAGTACTGGATATCAAAGCACAAACATGAGTTAAAGAAATCAAGCATGTATAACCCTGAGAAAAGAAGGAACTTGAAAGCTGTCTTCAAACATTTAAAGTTCTGCCAAGTAGAAGTACATTAGACTTGTTCTTTGTAGTTGAATAGTACAGAAGTAGGGTCAAAGAAAAAAGTTGCAGAAAAGTAGATTACAGGTCATTCTACCACCCCTCTTTCCAAGTTTCAAAGAATATTTATACCTATAGATCAAGGACTACTTTCTTTTGTTTTTATATTTTGAATATTGAGAAGAATCAGTTACTTAAGTCAATAAGCATTTTTAAGCATTCACTATGTGTGCTTGCAAGGTTTCAGCAAAGAAGCCATTCTCTACGTTATTTCTTACCTAACCTTAATCACTAATTGGGTGTTGCCTCAGTCGAACTGAAATCTGTTAAAAGTATTAGGTTCAAAAAGTTACTGAATCCAAAGTCATCTCCAGTTGTTCTGATCTGTATCTTGCCACTGGACCCACTTAGATCTGGAGGAGAAAATGAGACTGGTGTCTTTGCAGAGCCCTCCTTCACTTAAATCCAATTCATTTACATGTCATAGCATCAACAACCTGCTGTTATCATCCTCTTCAAGAATAAAAGACAGATGACAACAAAAACAGGTATAGTGCTAAGTGCTAGGGAAACAAATAAAGTCAAAAGCACATTTCTGCCTTCAAGAAGCTCCCCTTTGAATGGAAGAGACATCATACACTGATTTACTTAGCTGTTTTAGTTGTGGTTCAGTTATTTTTTAGTTCATTCAGACTTTTAATGACCTGAACTGGGGCTTTCTTGGTCAAGATACCAGAATAGTTTTCCATTTCATTCTCTAGTTCATTTTATGAATGAGGAAACTAAGGCAAACAGTGTTAAGTGACTTGCCCAGGCTGACACACATTTGAATTCAGGAAAATGAGTCTTACTGACTCCAAGACTCTCTCCACTACAACACCTAGTTTTCTCTAGGGAGTAAGTGCCATTATTATTTCCATTTTGCACAGGAGGAAACTGAGGCAAACAGAAGTTAATGATTTCCCCAGTGTCACACAGATGATAAATTTTGGAGACTGAATTTGAACTCAGATCTTCCTGACACTAATTTTAGTCCTCTATTAAGCCACATAGTTTCCCAATGTAAATGGGAAGTAATATTACTGGAAAGACACTAGCACTGGCCACAGACCAAGTAAAGACTTTTTCAGAAGATGGGATTTGAAATGTTCTTGAAAGAAGCCAGGGAAGTCAGGCAATGGAGATAAAAAGAGAACAGTCCAGGGGACAGTCAGAGAAAATATCTGAAATGGGGGAAGTGTATTATTTGAGGAACAACAAGAAAGCCAGTGTTGCAGGATTATATGGTTTATGGAAGAAAGGGAACAAAGACTAAGAAATCTAGACAGGTTGTGAAGAATTTTAAAAGCCAAACAGGGGATTATAAATTTGATCCTGGAAGAATAGGAAAATAGTGGGATTTATGGTATAGATCAGTGACATGATCAAACATGAAATTTAGGAAAATCATTTGGCAGCTGAGTGGAGGATGGATTAGAAGGGAAAGACTTGGGAGAGAGACACTAATAAGAAGGCTATTAAAAGAGTCGACACATGAAGTGATGAAAGGCTGCAACATTGTGGGGGCAATGTGACTGAAGAAGAGCAGATGTTTATTAGAGATATTATGAAGGTAAAAATGAAAAGACATTGTATCAAATTGGCTGTCTGGCTTGAATAGTTCCTTGTATGTAGCAGGCAAATTTATTAAATGATTTTTTAATTGAATTGAAATGAACAGAGAGCAGAATGTCCTAAAGCTGTCCAAGATGGAATAGACTAACTTATGAAGTTGTGAGTTCCTCTTCATAGGATCAAATGTGTCCAACCTTTCTTGTGGACAGAATTTGTTTTTTTGAGTAGTTCCTGGACTTGATGGCTTTTGAAGTGTCTTCTAATTCAAAGATCCCGTATATGTATCCCTGTGCAAAACAGAACAACTGATATTAGAATTAAACCAAAACCCTTGTCACTAAAAGATCTGTAGCTTCCAAACATCATATTAAATCTGCTACAAATCACTGTAAACTTAAACTTTTTTGGGCAAGGGATTAGTGTTTGATAATGAAATGAGACAGATGATATAACATCATCTACATTTGCTGGTTTTGCATTTTCTCAATATTGGTTGATAAATAGAAAAAATCTGCATTTGAGTTCAGTAATTCTTATTTAACTATTAGTGCAATCATTTCTCACTACCATTATTCATTTCCCTTCTTACCTAATAGCTCCAAGAAGCTGGAGTATGCTCAGTGATCCCATCCAATTAAATAGTTTAGAAAGATAAGGTAAATTAGGTTAAGGGTAGTTGACAAGCTTTAAACTTATTATTGAGTTAGGGAGATATTTATTCCAAGCGTGGAAGATCTCTCCTGTTGGAATGGGTGGATGAGAACAATTTGTTCCAATGACAAGGGAAACAGCTGAAAAAGATACTGTGGAGTATTTAGTGTTTGGTAAAACATTGAAGATGTCAAGGTCATCAACTGCCACCTGAGTCATTGACAATCATCTGATTTTAGTCCCACCATTGGACTTCTATGAGTCTAGAAGTGAGAATTAGGTTGATACCATTGCATAATTCTGCTTCACTTAATTTGACCTCATGCTCAAGTCAAGATATTACTGTGATATTATTGGTCCTCTTACAAAACAAAGAATAAACAACAATTCATTTTCATGCATGCAAATGGGCATTGTCCTTTTTGATGTTTTTATTTGGAATAAAGGATATATTTGTCTGTTGCTGTAAACTTGGAAAAGCATAACAGTAAGGGGGAGGGGGCGGGGAAGGACCTGAGATATTCTTATTTGTCTTCATCACATCATCATCAACACTAACATAGATAGTATTTATTTAGAACTTTAACATTTGCAAAGTATTTTATATCCTTCCAATGGCCCTTTGAGGTTTGTATTATTATAATCAAATTTGGCTCTGGCTTTGAATCTTGGCTCTGATGCTTAATTATATTTGTGATTTTGGATAAATTACTATACTTCTCTGGGTCTGTTACCCACTTATAAAATAGGTACTTGCTTGCCCCAAAGACATTGTTGTGAGTTATAGGTTCTATAAATTCTATGTTTCAGTATTTGTGAAGATCTGTGACATCACTGACTTGAAACATTGTGCCCCCACTAAAGTACATCATAGTTTCTCCATGTTTCTGATTATGAGGCCATTTTCTTGAATTTCTGTAATTTTAAAAAAATGTTATCGCCCATGGGACACCTTGTGGTTATATATCACTGTGCCCTTAACTAAATTGGTTCTTAGAGCATAGACACATAGTGATCACTGATCTGTCTTTAAAGTTTCTCTGGGTTAGTAGGGCTCAATAGAGCTTATTCTGATAGGACAGGCTTAGAAAATCTACATTCACTTATGGGATGTTAGATTATAGATTCAGATATGGACAGGATCTCAGTGACCAAATAAACCCAATTCCTTCATTTGGGAAATGACAAAACCAAGATCCATGGAACTTAAGTGAATTAACCATGATCATGTAGGTAAGTCAAGATATGAACCCAATAGGAAGAGTGCCAGATTGGATTAAGGAAATCGCAGTCCAATGCAGCATCAGATATTAGCTCTATGACTCTGGGCATATCATTACATCTCTTTCTGACTTGGTTTTCTTATCTTGACAACGAGGATGATAATAACATCTATCTTACATGATTGCTGTAAAGATAAAATTGGTAATATTTATAAATTTCTTTGCAAACCTTAGAGTACTATATAAATACTATTTATCATTAGCATTATTGGGTCATTTGAGTCTAAATTCAGCTTTCAATCTACTGTACCATGTAATTTTTAAGTCATAGGGAATCTTGGAAGAAGAAACACTTTTCATACAAAATATGACATAAATGTCCACTATTGTAGTTATTATTTTCCCCAAATGTGTAAAAGGTACGAGTAAAGGTAGAGCTAAATCTTGTTTTGTGATAGTTTGTGACCTAGAGAAGTCTAGAAGGGGCAAGGGTTGTACTAAGTTGGAGTGACTTTTTTTCTCTGGAGGCCTTTAAGCACAGGATAGAGGCTCCTTTGTCAGGAACTCTGAAGAAAAAATACAGTTCAGGTACTGGTGAAACTAAATGACCTCTTAGGATCTTTACAACTCAGATAGTCTGGATTTCTGTGACCCTCAGATAAGAAGAAATGATGACATAAATTTCCCTAGTGCTTTGAGGTGTTCAAATTGCTTTCTTCACAGCCATTCTCTGAAGTAGAACAAAAATTATTAGCTTCCTTTCATGAATGGGGACATTTAGGCTGACTAAGTGGCTTCCCCAGTGTCACACTGATATAGCTAGGAGTAGAACCCAATCACATTTGTGATTCCAATTCCACTACTCTTTTTATTATAACATATGTCTCCCATTAATAAACATTACCAATGTAACTATTTACCCTAAAAAAATTAGCTTCCTAAAGCAAAAACCAACACAATAGGATTGTTAGAGGCAATTAAGTGGTTCAGTAGATAGAACACTAGATCTGGAATCAGGAAGCCTTTGAAGAGTTCAAATCCTGCCTCAGACACTTACTAATTGTGTGATCTTGGACAGGTCACTTTTCCTCCATATTTTTCATACATAAAGTGGGAACAGTAAGTAATAGAATTTACTTTTGAGTGTATTATGAAGATCAAATGAGATAATATTAAATTCTAGCTATTATTAATTAATTTCAGTATCGTGCCACACTTGCAGTACTTCTTAGGAAGCACCTAATCCAATTCTTTCTTCTTTGGTAAGAAAGATCCTAATAGCTTTAGTTACTATTTAGTAATCATGATTTTGGGGAAAGCATGTTTTCCAATCATTTAATCAATCAAGAAGTATATGTCAGGCAAATGATATATAATTGGTCCGGTGTTAGGTACTAGTGATCTGAGATTATTACTGCTGTTGCATCTGCTGCTAATATTACAATTCAATGACAATAATAATATTATTTTATAAATCTTTTTATTATACCTAGCATGTATTTGATACTTTAAAATTTGCAAAGAAATGTACACATTATTTAATTCTTATTACTCCCATTTTATAGCTTAGGAAACAGGCTAAGAGAAATTAAATGATTTGCTCAGGTCCCACACCTAGTGAAGACTCAGATTTTATTTAGATCCGATCTTCTATCTCCTAGGCAACTTTGTTGACTCAGAGACAAAGATGGAACATTACTTGCCTTTACAATGCATATATTTTATTGAGGGAGATAACTGATAGGAATAGAAATAGAGTAGAGGGTCTGGAATCACAAAGACTTGAATTCAAATCTGTTCCCAGACACTATTAGATCTGTGATCCTGTAGAAGTCACTTATTTTCTTTCTGCCAGAATGCCACAGTCATGAGTCAATGGAGACTGAAGGGATGGTGGTACTATGAACAGAAGCAGGGTTATAATTCAGGAGAGGAGTGTATTGGAACAAAAATAAATAATTGGCTTCTGTTTTAGACATGTTGAATATGATATGTCTAAGACACACAAAGCAAAATGATCACTAGAGAATATATGAAGTGAGAATGGAACATAATAGAGTAGCTGAGGGTGGATATATGAAAGTGTGAGTGTTTGGTATAAGACATGATAAATCCATGGGATGTGATGAAGTCATCAAGTGAAGGAATATTGGTAAAAGAGAGCTCAGAATAAAGACTTGGACAGGACCCCACATTTAACCAGAAGGCAAGTCAGCAAAAGAGATCGAGGAAAGGTTGCATGAGTAGGAAAATAGCCAGGAGAAATGTATAATGAAAAACCCATTAAAAAAAGGTGAATATCCTGAAAAGAGGGTAATGAACTCAACATTTATTGTATGAAAACCAGTCTCATTGAGTCAGATTTAAGTTACCATTCACAGCAACTCTCCAGGGTCCTTTTTCTAAATTGGGCCTTGTGATCTTTAACCAGAAAAGGAATATTCATACAGACAATTACAGATCCTTCAAGAAAAATAAGAGGGATGTAAAGGACTCTCTTTTAAGCATTTGAATCTAAAAAAAAAAAAAAAGTCTATCAAGAGACCAAATAAAACAAGAATCCATTACCTCTTCTTTTACAGTTTAGGTTAATATAACTCTTGAGCCTGTAATTCTCTACCTATCAATGTTTCAGAAATGCATAGAGGTTTCTTCTCCCCAACAACATATCCTTGTTGGGTATATTTATATTATTCTGAAACATTCAACACAATCATGCAATAATTTATTAAAGACCTTTGTGCAAGAAGCCACCAAATTAGGTGCTCCCAGATGAAGCAAAATAAAACAAACAGAATAGAAAGAAATAAAACAAAAAGTACTTCCTAGCCTCAAAAAGCTTACAATCTACTAAACTGCAGGGTGAGATAGTTTTAGTTTGTCCCCCTCATAGTCTAATCTATCAACCTCTGTCTTGAAAGCTGAATATATAAAGACAGATATCCACAAAAAGCTTTTGGCCCATTGCTATATATTCTGGCACTATTTCCAGTACCAAGGGAATCTTGAAAGATACTTTTCAGTCACCTCACAACCATAAATGTTGAGCTTCTTAATACACTATTATCCCTTCAGCCATCAATAACTTGAGATTACTTGTGTCCATGCATGACTTAGCTTCAGCAACAGTAATACACTTAGTTGAACTAAGGAATAGAAGATATACAGAAAAAGTTTCCTCTTTCTCTCACTCTCTCCCTTTCCCTCTCAAACTCTCCTTTTTGATCTTTCTCCCTCTCTTCCTATTTTTTTTCTTCTCTCTTCTTAATCTCTTCCTCCTTCTTTCTCTCTCTCTTCCTCCCTGATTCTTTATTTCTCTTTCCCATTTCTCCTCTTCCCCTTCTTCTCTCAACATCTTTCCCCTGCAGTTTTCTCCCCTCTTCCTCCCTATTTAGCCTTTCTTTTCCCCTTCTCCTCTCTCTCCTCTCAACTTTTCACTCCCCCTGTCTCTCTCTCTGACTTTGTGTCCCTGTTCTCTCCCTCTCCCTCTGCCTCTCTCTCTCCCTCCCTCCCTCCCTCCCTCTCTCTCTCTCTCTCTCTCTCTCACTCTCTCTCTCTCTCTCTCTCTTTCTCTCTCTCTCTCTTTCTCTCTCTCTTTTCTTTCTCTCTTCCTCTGTCTCTCTCTCTCTGTGTCTGTCTCTGTCTCTCTCTTTCTGTCTGTCTCTCTCTGTGTCTCTCTCTTTTTCTCTTTCTCTCTCTCTCTTCTCTCTCTCTCTCTGTCTCTCTCTCTCTCTCTCTCTCTCTCTCTCTCTCTCTCTCTCTCTCTCTCTCTTACAAAAAAGCTCTTTTCTCATGGAATATACATTCCAGCCTAATTGGCCTATTTACTTTCAATATATGACATTTTATCTCTCACCTCTATGCCTTCAGGAGGTGCCCCATCTCATTCTCTCCTGTTTCTCTTGAAATCTTCATCTTTTATCAATGACTCATCCAAACTGCAGTTGCTACAAAAGGTTTTTTCCCAGTTGACTAATGGTTAGTGCTTCATTTTACCTTTTCCCCTCATTATCTTACATTTATTCCATTTCTGTTTCATATTAACTTATCTGTATAGATGTGGTTCTCCTTCTGGATAAAATATAAGATTATTTATTGCAGGGATTATTTTCATTTTATTTTTTGCACCTCAATACCTAACAATAGTCCCATGTGTACTGTGGTGCTTAATAGAGACTTGAATTAAACAAATATCAATAATTCTACTGTTTACACTCTTTTCTATTCCTGGGATATCCTTAACTTCTCTTGTATTCTTAACTAATCTTGGAAAATATCTTCCTCACAGCCCTTCTTCCTTCTTCCTTCCCCCTCCCCATATACTCGGATCCCATGATATGTCCCCTTGTGGCTCTTCAAATAATACAATCTATTCCCAACTCCAGGCATTTTCACTGACTATCCCTCATGCATGCATGGAATGTTCTCCCTTCATTACTGTCTCTAGTTCTCCTGGCTTTCTTCAAATATCAATTAAAATCCAACTTTCTATTGGAAGTTTCCCCAACATTTCTTAATTTCAATGCTTTCTCTTTGTTAATTATTTCTGATTTATCATAATATATATATATATATATATATAATATATATATATATATATATATATATATATATATCTGTTCTTTTGTGTATATGTGTGATGAATTAGATGGTGTACTAGGTCTGGAATCTGGAAGGCTTCTGTTCAAATCCAGCCACACACACCTATTATTTGTGTGACCCTGAGTAAGTCACTTAACCTCTTTGCCTTAGTTTCCTCTTGTATAAAATAAGCAGGAGAAGGAAATGGAAAACCACTCTAGTATTTTTGCTAAGAAAACCCCAGATGTGGTCATCAGGAGTTAAACACAATTGAAATGACTAAACAACATAACACTATCTCCTCCATTAGATTATAAAATGCATGAGGGCAAGGATTATTTTGTGCCTTTTTTTTTTTGTATCTCCAATGATCAGCATGGCACTTGGCACATAACAGATATTTAATAAATGTTTATTGATTGATTGAAACTGCTATTCCCTATTTGGTAATAGTCTCCCTTCTTAGACCTCACACTTTTTGTCATGCCCTACTAATTTATTTGCTATAGAAGATTATATGTTAAATTTATTTGAGAATGTGTTCTATCATCCAAGTGGACTATAAGTTACATGAGTTTAACCAGGAATCATATCTTAAACATTTGTAAAATTAAACTTGATCATTTTGCTGCTTATGGGAATCTTAAAGACAATCCTTATAAGCATACAGACACACACATATACATACATATAATTAAATGTTTAGCAAATGATTCTCTCTCTAAAAAAATATACTTAGAAAACTTATCTTTAATCTGCCTTATTTGCATTTCCAGTCTTTGTTTATTTCCAAGCTATATTTGCTCATAATACAAATTTAACAATCATCTCTCTTGAACCCTTGTTTTAAGGAATTTTGTTCCATCTCCAGAGTCTACTTCATTTTGGGAGTAACTAATAGCTTCATTATAAAATGTCCATCAAGGACAGAAGCAGCTCCACCCAAAGAAAGAACACTGGGAAATGAATGTAAACTATTTGCATTTTTGTTTTTTGTCCCGGGTTATTTTTACCTTCTGAATCCAATTCTCCCTGTGCAACAAGAGAACTGTTCAGTTCTGCACACATATATTGTATCTAGGATATACTGCAACATATTTAACATATATAGGACTGCTTGCCATCTGGGGGAGGGGGTGGAGGGAGGGAGGGGAAAAATAGGAACAGAAGTGAATGCAAGGGATAATGTAAAAAATTACCCTGGCATGGGTTCTATCAATAAAAAGTGATTACAAAATAAATAAATAAATAAAACAAAATCTCAAAATAAATAAATAAAATGTCCATCAAATATTTGTGGGTCCTTCAGATAAAACAAAAACAAAGAAAAACCCCAAAAATAACAACAAAGAAAAACCAACCTGAAATATACTTTATTAGACTATCCCAAAGTTACCCCTCCATGTCTCATAACTCTCATGATTCAGGAGAGTTTGCATATCAGGCTGTTCAGGCTGATGGCCAGAATATGGCTGAAGTACAGGCACTGAGAATGCATTTTGTACTTAGCCCCCTCCATCAACTTCCTTAGGGGAGCTGTGCATTTTCCTTGCCATAATGAAGCCCATAAATAAGAAAAATGATGTGGCTCCGTATGGATAGGTACCTGTATTACAGTAACTTTTCATCAGAATTAGAGTAGTTAGAGACTACTATATTTTAGCAGTGGCTGGGAACATGGCTACAGCAAGGAGCCAGCTGTCAGGACTTCTATTAGAGGTGCCATTTTTCAGGGGTTTATAACTCTGCAGGAGAGATTCACTTAGGGCAAAAACTTGGTTTACAAGGTCCACACTTAGAAAGCAATTTAAAAAGAAAAAATATAAAATAAAAGATTTGAACAGAGTATATAGGGAGCAACATCCAAGGTCTCAACCCAGACGGAAATTATTATGGACTCCTGTACTTTTTCTGCCATCCCACTGTGGTACTTCAATTGGAAAGACAAGGAATGATAAGGATAGAAAGGTTGCCAATAACCTTGGTGAGGGCACATGTGAGTCTTTCTCACACATCAGGGTTTCCTACAATTAGTACAGAAAAGTAAGTTAAGATCATGCCTTTTTGATAGTATTTAAAGCTAGCTAGGAAAATTTATATTTCAAAATCTGTTGTCTTTGAACAGAAAAGTAATGAGGAATTCTACCTGGTCGGTGAGGAAAAAAGTCTCATTTTGGGGGATGGAGTTTCAGTGGTACTATGGTGGTCCACAAGGACAAAGTTTGAAAGAAGGGACCCCATCATGGTCTGATTCTGGTTGTAGTTATACTGGGGGGAATAGCTTAGTATCAGACAACCTCACTTTCCCTGCAAGAGAATTGAGGGAGGGATAGATGGGGAATGGGAGAGTAATATCACAGTGATGGAACCCAGGGTAGTGCACATTATAGAGACACTGGCTAGTGGAAGACCATAAGATGTAATAGCAAGATCATAGTTAATTTATCTGAAAGAAGTATTTGCTTCCCCAAGAAGGAAACAAAACACACTCAACTTTTAGCACCAGATGTTGGTACCCTAAGCAACACCCCATTTACTCTATATAAATAACAGCTCTATTTTTTGAGGAAGCAATGGAGTAAAAGAGACAGGAGGGACTTTTTCTGGGTGGAATAATGCTGACTTGTGGGAACACTTGTTTCCTGTTTGTGTTTATATATATTTTTGGTTTCCTCATGTTCTGTATGCTCCAGAAGAAGTTAGTGAAAAGGGAGCAATTGGAGCAGTAGAGATGGGAAAGAGGTTCACCTGTTTGACCCAGTCATCCAATTCTTTGAGATTCCTAAGATCTTCAAGACAGTGAAGATGCAAGTTTTTAAGCACTGGTGAATCCATATGGTAAAATCAGTAACACATGCTGTTTGCAAAGCATGAATAGTAATCAGGCTATATGTAATAATTTATGAAAGGTTACCCATGATGTCTTATTTGCTATATCTAGTGGTCTATTCTCATTCTGGTCCCATCTTGTCTCCAGTTTCTGATATTGTCAACCACCCACTAGTCAACAACTAACTCTTGGAGTTAGACGTCTTTGTTTTATTTTTATTCTACCACAACTTGTCTGACCATATATCTCTATTTCCTCTATTGGTTTATCTTCCATCTCCAACTCATTAAGTATAGAAGACAATTAAGTTTTATTCTTGTTCTCTCCTCTCCTTCCTCTGCTCTCCTATCCTTCATTCTCTCTACATAATTTCATCTGCTCCCATAGTTTAAATTTTGACCTCTACATTGATGCCCCTTAAACCTATATTGATTGATATGGAGACTTTCTTTCCTGAACTCTAGTCACATACATTCAGATTTGTGCTAGATAACTTCCACCTGAATCTCCTACCAACAGTATAAATTCATTTTAGCTAAAATTAAATTCATTAACTTTCTTTCTAAATGTCCTTGTTTCTTCTGAAAGGACCTAAATCCCCATCTGTTCTGGGTTTGCAACCTTGGGGGTTCTTTTTTACTATTATCTTTCTCTTATTGTCCAGATCTTATCAGGTACAAAATATTACTAACATAAGAAGTAGGAGCACTAGATAACCTCTGTGTTTCCTGTCAACTCTGAGATCTTATGATTCTATAAATGAATAAATGAGCACATGAATCAGTGAATGAAAACTAAAAATGTCATGCTCTTTATATGTTAATGGATTCTCTATATTATTTTTATTCCAGATTCAACCTTTGCTCATTTAATATATTAAGCATTTTAAAAAATATTATGCATACATATATTTTATATATTAAATGCTATTAAAACAATATGAATTATTCAAAATCATTCAAGTTAGAAGGGCCCTTTGAGGGTGTTTAAATTATTCTCTTCCTTTTATAGATAAGAAAACTGAGGCTAACAAAATAGACATGATTTACTCTTGGGTAATAATAAGAAATTAGATGTAGAAAAAATACTAACTCACATAACTGCCCTCTGAAGTAGGGTTTGCCAGTCTTATTATCTCTATTTTACACATGAAAATATAAATGACTTTGCCCCAGATTGTATAGTTAGTGAGTTTCAGAATTAAGCCTTAAATAATCCCAGAGGCATATTCATTCTAGTATATCATATCATGATGAATGTAGCACTTTATGGACAATGTGGACAATGAGTTTTAGAGCTAGGAAGTGGCTTGCATTTGTGGTTACACACTTTAAGGCAGTACCTGGGGCAGAATCTAAGACAACTTCTAGGCCAATTTTTAGGATGAGGGTTCAAACAGACATCAATCAAATTAATCAGATGTATGAATTAAATATGAGCAATGTGTAGACATCCCAATTAGATAAATTAAGCCATCTTCAGCATTTCAAACAGTTGAGAAAATACATATTTTGAAATTTGCTGGAAAAAACTTAATTGTACTGTCAGTTTTTTTCTATAAAATAACAATACAATTCTGAGGCCAGATTAGGGGGCTCTGGCAGCTGGAGGAGAAAACAGTTCCAGACAAATTCCTGTAATGAAATAACTTGGGGAGAAAAGAACAACTATCTCCTGCATCTCATGACCAGGACATGACTTTGTCACCTTGGGTAGAATGAGATATTTGGATATCTCATCATTGTACTAACGTATATCTGAAATTGGTACTCATTTCTGCCTCAATAGTCAGGGACAAATTAAATACACTGAAAAAAGGCATTTTTTTTGACTCCACAAGTAGTAAAGCAGAAAACTACAATGTTCCTTAGGGAAACATTTTGAGGACTTCAACCAAAAGACTTACAGGATCTGGGTTGACCCCTTTGCCACACATGTTCTAGTTGTGCCCATGTTTGCTGGACTCTGTATGTACTCATGGGAAAAGCTGTCTCAGATTTGTAGGGTTTTGCTTTTCTTCTTTCTGTGTGTGGGGGGAAAGAAATATTTCATATCAACCTAATACAATGCTCTTTAGTTTCTAAATATTGTTTAAATTTGGTTGGATAGTTGATTTTTAACTGATAATTTAATTGATAATTAAATAATAATCATGGGAAAAAGTAAACCAGTTGGGGATAGTGAGTTAGGGTAATGCCCCAATCACGTTTACTTGTAGGTAACAAGTATCTAGCCAAGCTCTGGGAATCTAGCTAACTGGTCCAAGTGTTAGGTAATAGCTTCAGAACATTAAATAGTATGAAACAGCATTAATGATAACTTTAACGTTGCTTTAACTGGAACAGCCAACACCTGGGATTTATGGTAAGCCTTTTCCCACAGAACAATTCAGTCACCTGCTGAGAGGCAATACTTCAAAGGAAGATGCAAAAGAATGACTCTCCCAAGTTTGTAGTTACAAAAAGCTCACATTTTAGAGCACTTTATGGTTTACAAAGCTCTTTCCTTAGGACACCCCTGTGATATAGGTTGGGTCAATAGGATTATTCCATTTCACCAAGAGTGAACTTTCACCTTAAAGTAGTGCCATGTTGTTCATAGGCAAGCAGCTATTGGGTTTCAATGACTAGATTTATACCCAAGAGTTTTTGACAACAAATTCAGTACTCTAGTGACTCTCCTCTAAATGCTTACAAGCTTGTCAAAGTCCTTAAAATATAGGGTCTAGAAATAAATACAGTATTCTAGATGTGGTATGATTGAGGATGAGTGCAGCAAAACTATCATCTCCATCATTTCCTGGGCATTCTTCCATCTTTAAATGCGGCGCAGCAATACAGTTTTGTGTTGTTCTGTTTTTGGTTTTGACTTCCATGTTGTAAAGTTGATTGGCATTGAACTTCAGTTCCCTTAAAATAGTAATATTTTTGTCACAGAAACTTTTCTTGTCCTTACTTCTTCTATCTTGCACTTGTAGAGTTTTTCTCTCAAGTGCTAAAATTTGTTTTTATGTATTAAATTTCAATTTATTAGATTTACCCCATTCTTCTAATCTATTGAGATAATTTTGTAATTTGATTCTTTCATTGTATTAACTATATCTCCTAGTTTTGTTGTATTTTTAATTATATGAAAATCTTTTAAGTCTGGTACCTGTGTATTTATTTCACCAATTCACTGGTGAAAATTTTAATGGGACAGGATCAAGAGCAGGTCCTTAAAATGTCATAGAACATATTCTACAATTTTTATTGACCCATTCATTTCAATCATTCAACCAGCTTTGAGTTTACTTAACTATATTATCATCTTTCCCAGGGCTTCTTAAACTTTTTCACTTCAGAAATTTTTATGCAATCCCATATCAAATCTGAGCAGAGACATTTCTGGCACTGTTCATGCAAACACAGAGTAAATTGCATGAGGTGTGTGTTCAGAACCAAGGCTGCAGTGAAGTCACATGATGCAACACAGTCAAGTGTTGCTTGAAACACCTTGGATCCATTATATCTTTAATTTTGAATTAATGTTTGGTCATTGCATTCAGAAATAATTTTACAGTTGCCAAAAATTTTGCAAACCCCCTCATTCAATTACAGAATTCCATATAGGGTCACAACACATAGTTTAAGAAGCTTTGATCTAGTCCAGGGAATGCTGGAGCTAGCTTATACTGGCTCTCAAGAGCCAACTTGATTTATTGTTTTGTGGACTGCTTCAGTTAAAAAAAAGATGGTAGAGAAAATATGACAAGGTAGATTATACTTAAAGGTATGCCTTGGGTCATTCCCTCTCTCCTCACCCCTCTAAAAGCTGGTGTTAAATATTTAGTAGCACACTACTACATCTAATGCATATCTTTCCCATTTTTACTTACAAGGATAGTATAAGATGATGAAGTCTAGAGAAATCGAATTGGGAACATTTTCCTAATCTCTCACTGTAATAGTAATATTTTGGTTTGACAGGTGCCATTATGGTTAAAGCGATATTGGATCTTAGTCATCATTGCTTCACGTTTTCTGGAAGTTCACGTCACTTTAATATTATTTCGCTACTTTCTTCAATCACAAAGGATCTATAATTTATTCAAAGTGATTATTCTCAGCTCCAGTGTAGATGGTGACCAATTCACATTATTTCTCCTTATTTTACATCAAAATATTCTCTTTCTCCTAAATCCTTCAAAAGGTCACCATCTTTTCTATGTATATTATATATGTATATGTATATAATTTTATTGGTGTCAGATGTAGGTTATAGCAAATTGGTTTTGCTATTTGCTTTATTGAATTAATTACATGCTGATACTTCTTCTTGTATACAGGTCAACATTAGAAATTAGTATGCAGTTTCTTTTCAACTACTATGGGGTCTGAAAAATGTGAAAGATGCTAAGGACATAAAATCAACTAGACTTGTGAGATAAATAAAAAAAATATTAGTGGTCATGATTGGCTAGAGAGTGAGGTAGAGGGGAGCTACAGTGATTTCTGCTGTGTTGTAATAGGATGCTAATGGTACTTTGTGCCTCTCAAAGATTTAGTGAGTGTTCTTTTGAGATTAAAAAAAAAGTTAATGAGCTCTGAGTTTTGGACCATATTAGTCAGGGAGATTGCTCCCAGACAATACAAGAATAATGTAAGACACTTCATACATTTATAACATTTTTCTGTTTACAAAACAATTTCAACAACTCTGTGAAATATAGTTCAAGCATCATTATACTGATTTTATAGATGACAAAACTGAGAATCAGTGAGGCTAAGTGAATTGCCCAAATCTGCATCACTTAAAAGTGGAAGATCTGGGAGTAGAATACAATTTGCTCCCACCTAATTTAAATCATTTTCTACCATCCTGCACTTACTATGTCCCCCATTTATTGAATCACAACCATCAGGAATTTAATTTTCCCTTGAATAACACAATCACAGTCAGAAGAGAACACAATAACCATTTAGTCTAAAGAATATTGAAAATGAATCCTCGGTATCATATTTCAGAAGACTCTCATCTTATTTGTATTTGAAGACTTTCACTGATAGGAACCCCTGAGCTCCTAAGACAGTCCATTCAATTAATCAACTAATAAACATTTATTGAATGCCTATTATATATCAGAAACTGTGCTAAATGTTGGGATGAAGATCAACAAGAGATGAAAGATGATCCCTACCCTCAAGGAGCTTACTCTCTGATTATTTGGGAATATATTCCTTAAGTCAATTCCAAATTTTTCATTTTTGCAACTTCTACACATCATTTTAGATTCAGTCCTTTGGGGCCAATAGATCAGGTCTAATACTTCTCCCATTTGACAGTCCTGTACATGTGTGATTTCACACACAGCTTTCATGTAATATTCAGTAAATCAACAATGACTTATTTAGCACTAACTATAGTAACGCCACATTAGGCATTAGGGCTATGAAAAAAAAAATACAGTAAATTTCCTATTCTCAGAAAGTTTAAAAGCCAAACAAGTATTTATATTTGATCCTATAGGTAATAGAGAGCTAATGGTATTTATTGAGTAAAGGAATATTATGGTTAGACCTGGATGAAAGGAAAATCACTTTGGCAACCATTGGGTTTCTACTTGAGATAGATCAAAATGAAAGAGAGACTTGAAGCAGGGAGACTAGTCACAAGAACAGTATGAGAAGCATTTCATATCTTATTCTTCCAGGCTAAAAGAAGTCTTTTGTAAAAATACAGGGATTTTTAATTACTGTGTGATTTAACTTCTGCCTGTCTCAGTTTCCTCGTATACAAAATGGGAGTTATATGAAAACATGCCTCCCTGGATTGTTGTAGAATCAATTGAGAGAATATTTTTAAATAGCTTTGCAAACCTTATTTATAAATAGCTTCGCAAACCTTAAAGTGATTCTTAATAATAATAGTTAGAATTTATAGTGTTTTAAGGTTTGCAACTTCACAAATAATATCTCATTTAATTCTCACAATAATTAGGAGACTTAGATGTTATTAACCACATTTTTACAGCTGAGGAATGTGAGGGAGGCAGAGATCAAGTGACTGGACAACCAGAGTCATACAATTAAAAAAATTTAGAGGCCACATTTGAACTCAAGGACTCTGATTTTAGGTACAGTTCTTTAGCTACTGAATCATGTAGATGCTGTAGAAATGCCTTATTATTAATAATATTATTGTAATGATGATGATGATGTAGTATAATAGATTTCCTTCCCTAGCAGCCTGGTAAGACCTATGAACCTTTTCTCTAACTAATCCTATTAAATGCATAAAAATAAAATTTAAAAATTACAAAGGAAATATTAGATTGAAATACAACTATCAAAATACATATATATTTTAAGAGTTCAAACATCCAAGCTTAAGAAAAGGAAATAGAAAGATATAATAGAACACTGCTGTTAGATTCAAAGGACCTTTATTTAAATATAAACTAACAGCTTATGTGACCCTAGGCAAATCACTTTATCACTCTGTATCTTATTTTTTATCTATAAAATATGCTTGATTATAATTGCTTTCTCTGACTCACAGGGATACTATAAGGAAAGAGCTGTATAGATCTTAAGTTGTGATATGAACTGAGTTGTTATTATTAATATAGAATCTCAGAGTTCAAAGTGATTTCAGAAGTCATATGAGCCTCCAAACCTTATTCAGATGTGTTATTACCCTCTGTCTACAATATTTCTGAGCAAAGGAATCCAGCCTCTATTCAAATGTCTCTAAAATAGGTAATAAGTTACCCTCCTGACCGAGCCTTTCCTATTTTTGGATAGTTCTAATTGTGTTTGTTATTTAATGGTTTATATATTTTGTTTTTTTTACAAAAGCAGATCCTAATTTTATTTATTAGTATAATGGTTTTCTTACTTTCCATTTTATTAATCTCTCTTTTCATTTATTTAGTTTTTTCCTAGCTACATGTAAAACCGTTTTTAATATATTTTCAAAACTCCGAGTTCCAGATTCTTTTCCTTCCTTCCTCCCCACCCCTGTCATTGAGAACGCAAGCAACACAGAATGTGTAGTGATGCAAAACATTTCTGTAATAATCATGTAAAAGAAAACAGACAAAAACCCACAAGAAAACTAAAATTTGAAGAGTATGCCTTAATCTGTATTAAGGCACCATCAATTCTTTCTCTGGACAGCATTTTTTCATGATGTCTTTCAGAGTTATCTTTAACCATTGTATTGTTGAGAATGCCCAAGTCATTCAAAGCTTATCATCTTATTATTGCTATTAGTTTGTTCACGGTATATTTTAGTTTGCATCAGCTCATGGAAGTTTTTTCATGTTTTTTTTTCTGAAAACATCCTGCTCATCATTTTTTATAGCACAATAGTATTCCATCATAATATATCACAATATGTTCAGCCATTCTCTAGTTGATGGGCATTCCCTCAATTTCCAATTCTTTAATCCCAGAAAAGTGCTACTGTACATATAGGTCTTTTCTTTTCTTGTTTTCATCTCTTTTTGGATACAAACCTAGTATTGCTTGGTCAAAGGGTATGCTCATTTTTACAGCCCTTTGGGCATAGTTCCAAATTGCTTTACAGAATAGTTGAATCATTTCACAATTCCACCAACAATGCATTAATATATTAATTTTCCCACATCCCCTCCGGCATTTGTCATTTTTCTTTTCTGTTCTATTAGCCAATCTAAGAGGTAAGGATAGTTGTAATTGTTATGAAATGTTTTCTTTACATAAGTTTTAAACCAGCGTCCCAGTTCTTGTCCTCTAGGGCCAAAGCAGAACTAGTCTAATCCCTCATTGTTTCTTATGTTTAGAGATGAAAGAAACTGTAGAATGAAAGGGCTGAAATGAGTTTTATTTTCCTATTTTTGTGACTCATGAATGGGATAATGTTATCAGCTGAGATAATAACACCTTTAAACGGCTTGGAATTTATTTGGTTCACAAAATCCATGAGAAGATTGACAGCATCTTAAACAGCAGCAGTCAGGGAGGCACTGGTGGTCATATTGACAGCAGCGATTTTGTGAGTAATGAAGGAGGTTATATGATTAAGTTTCCTGAAGCATAGAATGCCCACCATGTACACTTACTGTATATTGCCACCCTTCTGTGCAGTGGAACGGCTCCACTGCTTCTCAGTCCAGGATCAATAGGATTAGGGGATTTGCTCTGAAAGCTGGCCTGTGGCTTCTTGTTAAGCAGGTAGGGTGCTTGCGAGTTCCCCTTGCTGGCTTTTTTGTACCAGTCGCTGTATTCATCACATAAAAAGCTATCCCTTGGTTCTATTTTTTTACTTGTTTTTTTTTCTCACTCACACCTTTTAATGCTCAGTTTTGGAATTTATAAAAAACTTGGATAGATATATAAGCTCTTGCTTGGGGCAGTATCCCAGGTGGATATTTCCAGGGGACAGGTTTTGAGGGTGTTGGGAAAATAACAGTTTAGCTATTTCAGTAGAACAGAGGAAAGATGCTATACATTTATACATAACAAAACTGAGGTCAATTTCCCTTCTATCTAGAGACCAGGTTGCCTGGAAACATGAGGCTAGGTCCTTATTATTTAAATTTCTTCATTTATAAAATAAAGGGTCTTGAAAATAGGACTTTGGAGGTCCTTTTTAATTTTTGAACTTTTTAGGTTCTGTTTTCTAAGGTACCTCCTGATTCTGGTATTCTATATTCTAAAATACCTCCCAGACATGATATTCTATTTTCTGAATTCTAGATCTTTTTCAGAGCTACCAACATCTGTCTGAGGTCAGCTAGCTAATTAGTTACTTAGAGCATAAGTTAACTACTTCAATTGTGATAGACGTGATGATAAGAGTTGGAAACATAAATTAAAGCATATTAAACAATCTCTATCCTTGAGAAGCTTATATTCTAAAGGGGGAGCTAGCAAGTGGTGGTATGGCTGGAGAAGTCCCAGAGGCATGGGACAGAACAAGATTAGTCTAAGGCTAGCTCATCAAAAGCCTGGGAGATTCCAGAGACAAGAGTCCAATTTTTAGCTGGAGTAGGAGTGAAGGTAATAGTCTGAGGTTTCTACATTATAATATTGTTCATTCTAAGGTATTATGTGATAGATCTATC
The DNA here is from genome assembly GCF_016432865.1 of Antechinus flavipes. Lineage (NCBI taxonomy): Eukaryota > Metazoa > Chordata > Mammalia > Dasyuromorphia > Dasyuridae > Antechinus > Antechinus flavipes. The sequence continues at coordinate 69,871,250 of NC_067399.1, forward strand.
TCTCAACTGTGGAAGTGCTTCATATTGTGTTCAACATGGAGTTAATATTTGATTCATCTACCCACTTAGTGCATTTTCTGCCAACAGAATACACAATTGTAGTTCAAGTAGCAGAGTAATTATTTGGGACAGAATATCAAAATAAAAGACAGGGACAAATCAAGAAATGAAATTATTCTTATTTCCTATGTACATATGGGTACAATTGCCTATAGACTTGCATGCTGGTTTGGAAGGTTATGCTATTAAAAAAACTTGGGTCCAAAGGCAGGAGAAGTTTATACTTCTGATCTGCATGGCTTGCTTTGAGATTGGAATACTTCTTGCCTAAGTCTGTATGGACTTACATTTCAAGCTCTTTGGAATCGTCCAGAGTTTCTATAATCTCTTAGCTACTAAGGCCAGAAGCTTGCAGCTCTGTTGCACTATCCTTTGCCATAGATGCCATGCATTAAAACTGTGCTCCTGCTGTTATTCTCCATCCTTTCCTTTGGCTGTTTTCAGACTTCTTACCTTCCATCCATTAAGGATTTGTCGGGTTTCTCCTTTCTCTTGCTGCTGCAGCCTTTGGCAATTATCCTTATTTTAAAGTAAATCCACCAAAGTCAGGTCCCTTGGGCTAGCCAATATATCTTCACTTCTGCCCATAAATATTCCCACAATCTCTATCTAACTGATGAACAAAAAGGGATCTTCAGACAATTTCAGATTTTTGATTACTAACCTCTTTTATCAGAAGGGTCCCCCATCATTTACTCTTAGAAAAGTTAGGGATCCCTAAGTCTATTCACTTTTGTCTCACTTTGGGGTCATGGGAAAATGTTTTCCCTAATTCCCTTCCCAGTCAATACCTCCTACTAATTTTCTCTGAAGTTGGTAATAAGCATTTATATCTATTTACAAATGTCCTTTCAACTTTGGTCATATTCCTAGTCTCCAGCTCACCCTTTTAAATGACTCTGCAATTCTATTAAGCTCTTTACTAATAATTATAAATACCAGAGGGGAAAGGGGCAAGTTAAGAGCTTCTATGGATATTGCTGCCTCCATGGAAGATTTCCCTGTCCCCCTATTACTTCTATATTCTGTTATTACTATTCTAAGTTCGCTTTGAATGTTAGCATTCTGTCTTTTAAAGTGTCTTTAGTTTCTGAAATTGCAAATTTTACAGTTCTTTCCAAATGCAAAATTTTATGTTCTCATGTTCCCTCCAGTTCCTAGATTCTGTTTTACAATAATGTTTTTAGATCCCTTCAAACCCTAACATTCTAAGTTCTAGGTTCTTACAGGATCTTTTCTAATGGTCTTTCAAGAGCCTAGCTTATATTCTATATAGTCACTCTCAAATTCACATTCTTGATGATGTTGACACAAAGAAATGAAAATTGAAGATAAAATAAAATGGGCCAACTCAAAATTCCTTCTGGTTTGGGTCCCATTTGGTATTGATGAAATTTTGATTCCCAACTTATTTCATCTTGAACCAGCCCTGCACAAATAATTAATCATGGATCTCACCAAAACAATAATCACATCACCAGGTTACCCTATGATGATTACTACAAAACATAATACAGCAATCAGCCAATAAGAAAGTAGCACCAACAGGATGCAGACAGAACATTGGATTGAAAACCTCAGTAAATCTTTCTCCCAACATGGCACCTATGAAGTTCTTCTTTGCTATCCTTAGATCAACCTATTCTTCTTATAATGTCATATTATATATTACCCCTCCAAGTGGATTTTTCTGCATGCATTCTGAGTAATTGGATGCCCATTTCCACCAAGGCTTTAGGACTTTCTTGTGTTGTGTTCAACCATCCATTTATTTATCTATTTTAATCAAATCCAATATGTCTTGAACCCTTCCTTTGGGACTCAGAGCATCATAGGTTTAGAGCTGTAAAATGCCTTAGAGCATACAATTAAAAGGAATTCAGGTACCACCTAGCTTAACTTGTACCTAACTAAATTTCAAATCACCAGTTTCTCTGAAATTGATACCTATAACCTCATAATTTACAAATCTTGTGATATAATCAGTGCTAGTTACTGCATAAAAATACTAGGGGGCAGCTAGGTAGTAACAGTAGTTAGAGCACCAGCTCTGAAATCAAGAAGACCTTAGTTCAAATTTGACCTCAGACACTTAATGCTTCCTAGCTGTGTGACCCTGGGCAAGTCACTTAATCCCTATTGCCTTTGCCAAAATAAATAAAATAAAAATACTTGCCTTGATTTGTTGACCTACTGACTCCTTCAGGGAACTTGGTCCACCACCTTAGTATGAAAATCTCATTAAAATGTCTTTGTTTGGGTTGGAGATTGTGCCTAAATGCTTTCAGAAATTACATCATGACACATTCCTGATACCTCACCAGTATCATGTAATAAATCTGGGATACAGGATCTCTTCTCATTCTATACTTCTTAACTTCTGTAACTTTATATCTTCATTTAAATTCCTGTTATTCATCTGCTTTTCTATATGTAATCATTGGTGTATTTGTGAGATCTGAAAATAATAGGTCACAGTGATCTATAATAGCAATGAGCAGTATCTGGGGAAATCTATGAATACACATGGTTGATTTGGGCAGTTCAATGACATTTGAGATGTTGAGAGGCAGTGTGGAGTAGAAGGATCAATGTTTATAAAATAAGAAGACCTAAGAGATGTCCTCATCATTTTATGGAAACTGCTCTCTCCAAACTAGCAATTATCTATCTTAATTTCCAAGCCAATCACTCTTTCTCAATTCTCATTTTCCATAACCTCTGTAGCCTTTGGCATTGTTGGTCACCCTCTTTTCCTTCATTCTCTTCTTTAAAGATTTTCAAATCACCAGTTTCTCTGAAATTGATACCTATAGCACCTACTTAGCCCAAACATAATGCTAATTCCTCTTCAAAATGTCAACAATTCAAATATAGGAAGGCTACTGTAATTTCCCCACCTCAAAATCTTCTCTCCTCTTCACTGAAAATAAATTTCCTAAATTTATTTATGATCAATAAATTGGAGATAATCATACCTTTACTACATATATTGTAGGATTATGAAAATTAAAATGAGACCATATATGTAAATTCCTCTAATTAGAGATGATTATGAGAATATGAACTAGATATTCTTAATACTTTCAGATGATATCTCAAAGTTGCTGCTTTCCAGGTCTAGAGAAACAGAAAACACAATCCTATTGTAAAGCAACTCACCAAGCATTTATTAAAACCCTAGTATCTGCCAGGTACACTGTGGTAAGTACTGTGGTTTAAAAAGAAAGACAACAACAATGCCAATGTTTAAGAAATTAACATCATAATGAGGGATAAAACATGAAAACAACTACCTAGAAGAAAATTTATATAAGATAATTTGGAGAAAATCATAGTGAAAAGGAAAAAAGACAGAAAACACAGAAAGACAGAGAGAAAGAGAGAGAGACAGAGAAAAACAAATAAAATTTTAGAATTAAAAGGAATTCAGGTACCACCTAGTTTAACTTGTACCTAACTAAAAGTAATTTCAATAATATCTGATATAGAATCTTTTGGGTTCTGTTTGAAATCTCCCAATAAAATAGGTAAATTATCATTCCTCCCAGTAGTCTATTCAATTTAAGAATATGCCTATTATCAGGAAGTTTTTTTCATGCTGAGCTGAAAGTTGCCTTCTTCCATCCTTAACTCAGGTGTATGTAAAAACAACAACAAAATTATACTATCCACCTGTGATTACCTACTAGGTATTTTCCATGTTTCAAGTGGGCCCAGTAAGCCTCAGAAGTAAGTGGTAGCAGGTGGATTGTCACTTGAGGGGCAGCATATGAGAGTAAATGGTGATGAAATGTAGGACAGAGGATGGTACATATTCCATATGATAGCTCTTAAAATATTGACATTTTACCTTACATCCACTCTTCTGCAAACTAAATGTTTTCTTCCCCTATTCCTTATGTGGAATTAATCAGTGTGGTAAAATGGAAAGAGTCATAAGTTTTGTCTCAGAGAACTTCAATTTTCTAGCCTATTTATGACCATGGGCAAGACCTTTAAACTTTTGAGACAACATTTCTCCTTCCATACCATGAAATGTTGTGTATGCTCTAAGGCATCTTACAGCTCTAAACCTATGATGCTCTGAGTCCCAAAGGAAGGGTTCAAGACATATTGCATTTAAAAGACAATTGGGGGGCAACTAGGTGGTACCATGGATAGAGCACTAGTCCTGAAGTCAGGAGGACCTGAATTCAAATGTGACCTCAGAAACTTAATACTTCCTAGCTATGTTGTGACCCTGAGCAAGTCACGTAAACTCATCAGCCAAAAAAAAAAAAAAAAAAAAAAAAAAAAGACATTTAAGATTGGTTAGAAAGGATACACTCCTTTCCTGGACACGGAGTGGGGGAATGGGGGAAGGTTCAGCCATCCATTTATCTATCTATTTTAATCAAATCCAATTTATTCTCATCTTCTCATCTTTGATGACAATCTTTTCTGGGTTCTAAATGTCAATTGAGTCAGATGTTTTCCAAAATGAATGACATCACGTTTCCCTCCTTCATTTTGAGAGTCCCTATTTATAATATTGCCAACTTCTGGAGCTAGGACTGATTTACTTACCTTCTCCACAATTCAGTCTCATCTGTTTCCCCTGAAGTGACAATCCACCTGCCTTCACTTACTTCTGAAGCTTGCTGGGCCTACTTGCAACTTGAAAAATGCCCAGCAGGCAATCACAGGTGGATAGGATACTTTTGCTGTTGTTTTTAAACATATACACCTGAATTAAATATTCTTGAAATTTGGCTGCAGGCTCAGAAGACAGATAATTTTGAATTCATATAGCCTTGTATTAAACACACACACTCCCCCCACAAAGACACACACTGGCCAAGTAGCCCAAAACAAGTACTAATAAGTTGAGACTTCCTTTGTGAGAAAGGATGAGTTATGAATAGGAGTAGTGATAGTGATCAGAAAGGACATATGAGAAGCAGAGAAAGAACAGAAGAGTGAGAAAGGAGGGGAGAAGAAAGGAGAGGTTTCATGGAAACATTTAAAAAATAAACAGAAGAAAGTAGAAGTATGAAATATAGAAAAACAGGATAATTTTGGAACTTTTTGTTGAATTTGTTATATACTTTACCAAACCCAATCCAAAAAGCAAGATGTATAATAGAGATTTATACTTTCACATATAATTTTCTTTTTTATTGTTGTTTTTTGTTCTGTCTATATAGAGATGACAATTGTTTGTCAAGTTCAGAACAATAAAAAAGAAAAAAAGCAGCTTTCAAATAGTCATTGAAAATAAAAGCTCACCCATATAACTTTGACCAATAAAGGGAAATGGAGGCAGACGAATCAATTAAGGAATAAATATGTGCAAATACTGCTAAGCAGATTTAATGAATTTAGAAAGTAAATTCTCTTTATTGCTATAATACATGTTAGTATTTAAAACTCATATCAAATACATGAATGAGCCTGTTTTTTTGTTTGCTTGTTTGTTTTATATTGTTTTAATGAAGCAGTGCTTACCACTTCTCTGAACATTCTGTAATGAACAAATTAGCATGCAAAAACTAACTGACTTCTGTTGTCAGGTCATGTTCTCAAGTGTGTCTTGAGGCAGCACTCGGTTTAGAAAGCAGCTAAATCTGTTAGAAATGGCAATAAGTTTGAATTTAGAAAATCTGGGTCTAAATCCCTATCACTACATGATGCTAGGAAAAAGCCTCAGTTTCCTTATCTTTAATATGAGGCTAGTGGTAGTTCCATTTTCTGCATAGTATGGTTGAAGAGTTAAGTGGCTGATAGTGCTATTAAAAAAGGAAGTTATCACTGAACATAGAGGTATGTTTCTATTTCTGTTTATCTCATAAAATACGTAAGCAACTTTCTGTCCCCAGTTTTCTGACTTTCTCTCTTAAGGTACCCACTAGTACAATCTTGTTATTCCTAGAACCAACTAACTCTGTTAGCTTATATAAACATAGTTTTTTTTTCCCCAATCCCAAGATAATAATAATGATAATATTTCTCATTTCAGTACTTCAAAGATCTGGTGTTGTGCTGTATGATTGTCCCTTCATCAACACTAGCAGATTGTAACTGCTTCATTTCTCATGATGTATTTGTCATTGTCATTTTATTTTAAATGATCCATCATCCTGATCTATTAAGACTATTTAGAGTCCTAATTGTTTAATTAAACTTGTGGACTATCACTTACAGTTTTATATCACTTACAGAGAAATGTGGGTGGCTCAGCAGGTAGAGTGCTAGGTCTGGATTCAATTTAAGACACTCTAGACTAAGACACTCACTAGCTGTATGATGCTGGGACAATTGTCTAAGCTGTATCTGCCTCCTTTTCTTAAAATGTAAAATTGAGCTAATAATAGCATCTACCTCTCAGAGTTGTGAGAATAAAATGAAATATTTTTTAACTGCCTGGTGTGCAGTAGGTGCTATTATAAATGCTAATATATAATTTATGTAATATACAATATAATGCCATTTACATTGTTGTTCTGTCATTTTTTTCAGTCTTATCCAGATATTTCTGATCCCATTTGGAGTTTTCTTAGGAAAGAATCTGAGTGCTTTACCACTTCCTTCCCCATCTCATTTTACAGATGAGGAAACTGAGACAAACAGAATTAAGTGAATTATTTAGGATCATACAATTAGTGTCTGAGGATGAAATGGAACTCAAGAAGAGGAGACTTCCTGACTCCAGGATCCATAATACAGAGAAGGTAACTAGCATTTAGATAAATAAATATATGAGGTAAGGTAAAAGCTAGGTCTTGCTGTGGATAGAGTCCCATACCCAGAATGAGAAGACCTGAGTTCAAGTAGAAATATTGCTTCAGTTTCATCATCTGCAAAAGGAGCATGATAATAGCACCTATTTCTTAGAATTGTGAGAATCGGAGGATCAAATGAAATAATAATTGCAAAGTAGGCATATTTTTGTTAATTGTTATCATTATTCGCAGCAGCAACAGCAGCAGCAAAAGTAATAGCAGCAATAGCATTAGGAAAGGCAGCAACAACAGTAAAAATAATAGCAGCAGCATTAGTAACAGTAGCAATAGCACCAGCAGCAATAGTAAGGGTAGCAGCAGTAATAGCATTTTTTAATTATTAAAGCTTTCTCATTTTCAAAAGATATACATAGATAAGTTTTCAACATTAACCCTTGCAAAACCTTGAGTTCCAATTTCCCCCCTTTTCCCTACCCCCTTGCCTAGATAACAAGTAATCCAATATATGTTAAAGACTTAAAAAATGTATGGTAAATCCAATATATGGATATATATTTACACAATCATCTTGCTGTACAAGAAAAATCATATCAAAAAGGAAAAAAAAGAGAAATAAAATTAAATGCAAGCAATCAACAACAAAACCAGAGAGAATACTATATTGTGATTCACACTCCATTCCCACAGTCCTCTCTCTGGATGAAAATGGCTCTCTTCATCACAAGTTCATTGAAACTGCTCTGAATCATCTCATTGTTGAGAAGTACCACATGCATCAGAATTGATCATCCTATAATATTGATGTTGCTGTATACAATGATCTCCAAATTCTGCTCATTTCGCTTAACATCAGTTCATATAAGTCTTTCCAGGACTCTCTAAAATCTTCCTCCTGATGGTTTCTTACAGAACAACAATATTCCATAACAATCATATAACATAACTTATTTAGCCATTCTCCACCATGGGCATCCATTTAGTTTCCAGTTTCTTACCACTACAAAAAAGGCTGTCACAAACATTTTTGCATATGTGGGACCCTTTACCTCCTTTGAGATCTCTCCTGGACCAAAGGCTATGCACAGTTTGATAGCCCTTTGGGCATAGTTCTCTCTATAAGGGCTGGATCTGTTCACAATTCCACCAACAATGTATTAGTGTCCCAGTTCTGCCACATCCCTTCCAACATTAGTACTTGTCTTTTCCTGTCATTTTAGCCAATCTGAGAAGTGTGTAGTGATACCTCAGAGACATTTTTAATTTGCATTTCTCTGATCAATAGTGATTTGGAGTACCTTTTCATGTGGCAACAAATAGTTTCAATTTCTTCATCTGAAAAATTTCATATTCTTTGATCATTATCAGTTGGAGAATGGCTTGAATTCTTATAAATTTGAATCAATTCTCTATATATTTTAGAAACAAGGCCTTTATCAGAACGTTTGAATGTGAAAATGTTTTCCTAGTTTATTGTTTCCCTTCTAAGGCAACCTGCTTTCATTTTGTTTGTACAAAAACTTTTTTAACTTAATATAATCAAAATTGCCTATTTTTTGTCCAACAATGATTTCCAGTTCTTCTTTGGCCATAAATTTGTTCCTTTTCCACAGATCTGAGAGGTAAACTATACTTTGTTCATCTTTGCTTACAATATCATTCTTTATGTCTAAATCATGAACTATTTTGACCTTATCTTGCTATATGATGTTAGGTGTGGATCAATGCCTAGTTTCTGCCATGCTAGTTTCCAATTTTCCCAGTAGTTTTTGTCAAATAGTGAGTTTTATCCCCAAATGCAGGGTTTGGGGATTTCTCAAATACTAAATTACTATTGTCATTGACTTTTTTGTCCTGTGAACCTAACCTATTCCATTGATCAAATAATCTATTTCTTAGACCAAATGGTTTTGATGACTGCTGCTTTATAATATAGTTTTAATTTGACACAGCTAGACCATCTTCATTTGCATTTTTTCATTAATTTGCTTGAAATTCTTGACCTTTTGTTCTTTTAGATGAACTTTTTTTTTCTAGATCTGCAAAATAATTTCTTGGGAGTTTGATTAGTATAGCATTGAATAAGTAGATAAATTTAGGTAGTATTTTCATTTTTATTATATTAGCTCAGTCTACCCATGAGCACTTAATTATTTTTCTAGTGGATTAGATCTGACTTTATTTGTGTAAAAAGTGTTTTGTAGTTGTGTTCATATAGTTTCTGACTTTACCTCAGGAGGTAGACTCCAAAATATTTTATATTATCAACATTCATTTTAAATGCTGTTGGGCTTTGTTGATAGTATATAAAATTGCTGATGATTTACGTGGATTTATTTTGTATCCTGCAACTTTGCTAAAGTTGTGAACTACTTTTAATAATTTTTTAGATGACTCTCCAGAGTTCTCTAAGTATACTATCATATCATCTACAAAGAGTGATAATTTTGTTTCCTCATTACCTACTCTAATTCCTTTAATCTATTTTTCTTCTCTTATTGCCAATGCTAACATTTCTAATACAATATGGAATAGGAATGGTAATAGTGGGCAACCTTGTTTCATTCTTGATCTTATTGGGAATGGTTCAGTTTGTCTCCATTACATTAATGCTTGCTGATGGTTTTAAATAGATGCTACTGATCATTCTAAAGAAAACTCCATTTATTCCTATACTCTCCTGTATTTTTAATAGGAATGAATGTTGGATTTTATCAAATGCTTTTTCTGCATCTATTGAGATAATCATATGATTTTTGCTTGTTTGATTATTGTTATAGTGAATCATGCTAATCATTTTCCTAATATTCAAACAGCCCTAAATTCCTGGTATAAATCCTACTTGGTCATAGTGTATTATCCTGGGTATGACTTGATGTAATTTCTTTGCTAATATAAAATTTTTGCATCAATATTCATTAGAGAAATTGGTCTATAATTTTCTTTTTTTATTTTCACTCTACCTAGTATCCCAGCAACATATCTGTGTCATAAAAGGAATTTGGTAGGACTCCTTCTTTTCCTATTTTTTTTTCAAATAGTTTGCACAGTATTGGAATTAATTGCTTTTTAAATGTTTGGTAGAATTCACATGTAAATGCATATATCCTTGGAGATTTTTTCTTAGGAAGTTGATTAATAACTTGTTCTATTTCTTTTTCTGAAATAGGACTATTTAAGTAATTTATTTCCTCTTCTGTTAATCTGGAAAATCTATGTTTTTCTATATTTTCCTTATTTCACATAGATTATCATATTTATTGACATGTAATTGGACAAAAAACTCCTAATTATTGCTCTAATTTCCTCTTCATTGGTGGAAAGTTCTCCCTTTTCATTTTTGAGATTAATAATTTGATTTTCTTTTTTCCTTTTTCTAATCATATTAACTAAAGGTTTATCTATTTTGTTGGTTTTTACATAAAACCAACTCTTAGTTTTGTTTATTAGTTTTCTTACTTTCAATTTTTTAATCTCCCCTTTTAATTTCAGAATTTTTAATTTGGTATTTAATTGCGGGGTTTAAATTTTTTTCCCTAGCTTTTTAGTTGAAAGCCCCAATTCATTGATCTTCTCTTTCTCTATTTTATTCAAGTAAGCATCTATAGATATAAAATTTCCTTTAATAACCACTTTGGCTGCATCCCACAAATTTTGGTATGTTGTCTCATTACTGTCATTCTCTTGGATGAAATTATTGATTGTGTCTATGATTTGTTGTTTCACCCATTCAATTCTTTAGGATTAGATTACTTAGCTTCCAATTAATTTTTGGTTTATTTTCCCCTGGCCTTTTATTATATGCAATTTTTATCACTTTATGATCTGAGAAAAATACATTTACAATTTCTGCTTTTCTGCATTTGATTTTGAGGTTTTTATACCCTAATACATATCAGTTTTTGTACAGGTTCCAAGCATTAATATTACATCATTATCTGTGGAAGCATGTAGTTTTCCTTTCTTATATCTTTTAATTAGATCTGTTTTTGCTTTGACCTTGATCTGAGATCAGAATTGCTACCCCTGCTTTTTTTTTTTCCTGAGGCAATTGGGGTTAATTGACATTTCCAGGGTTTCACAGCTAGGAAATATTAAGTGTTTAAGGCCAAATATGAACTTAGGTCCTCCTGACTTTAGGGTTGGTGCTCTATACACAGCACCACCTAGCTACCCCTTACCCCTGCTTTTTTTTTTTTTTAAACTCAGTTGAAGCATAAGAGATTTTGCTCCTGCCTTTTATCTTTACTCTAAATATATAACTCAGCTTTAATTGAGTTTCTTGTAAATAAAAATTGTAGGATTCTGACTTTTAATCCAGTCTGCTATCTACTTCCATTTTATAGGAGAGTTCATCCCATTCATATTGACAGATAAAATTACTATCTCTGTATTTCCTGACATATTGTTTACCCCCAGTTATATTTTTCTCTTCCCTTTCTCCCTTTTCCTCCTCCCCAGTATTTTGTCACTGACCACCCCCTCCTTCAAACAGCCTTTCCTTTTTGCAAATCCCCCTTTTTATACATTTCCTTTTCTATTTCTCTTCTCCCTTCTATTAGCCTCTCCTTTTCTTTCCCCCTTCTCCTCTTACTTCTCTAGAAGGTAAAATGAGCTTTTCTGTGAAGCTAAATGTGTCTAATATTCTCTCTTTGAGCCAAATCTGATGAGAATAATATTTGCACAATGTTCATCCCCCTTCCCTCTTAACCTCAATTGCAATAAATCTTTTTTGCCTTCTCATGAGATGTAAGTTACCCCATCTTAATTCCATTTTTCTCTTCTTCCAGTAGAATCACCATTTCTTCTCTAATTTCTTTTTAAAATCATTACAACAAAATCAATTTATACTTATACCCTCTAAGTATACATATAACAGAGATTCAGGTCTCAAGAGAGAAACACATCATCTTCCTATATAGGGATATAAGCTTTTTTAACATTTTAAAGAAAGTTATTTTCTTTCCTTTTTACTTTTTTATTCTTCTCTTGAGTTCTGTATTTGAAGATCAAATATTCTATTCAGCTCTGGTCTTTTCATCAGAAATATATGAAATTCAACTGTTTCATTGAATGTGTATATTGTCCCCTGAAAGATGATGCTCAATTTTGCTGGATAATTGATTTTTTGGCCACAATCAAAGTTTCTTTGTCTTTCAGAATATCAGATTCCATTGTAAGGAATTATATGCTTTTTCTATTTCATCAAGTCTATTTTTTAAAGGAGCTTCCTTCAAATAATTTCTGGTTTTTCCTTTTCCATATCCTATTGCAAAGACTTTATTTCCTTTCCCCATTTTTCTTCTAACTTTAAATTTTTTCAAGACAGCTTTATGAAATGGGGACGAACTCATATCACATTTTGGGCTTTCATCTGGAGCTTGCCTTTAGGATCCTCAGGGTTTGAGATCTGGTTTTTTTTTTCCTTTCCGTCTATGATCAGAGTTCTTTTTGATTTTTTTGTTCATTTTTGTAAAGCTTGAGGTTTGCTCTTAAGGCAAAGGGCAATAGCCATTTGCCCTGGGGCAGTTCTGCTAACTGATTTCTGGGGCTGAGTAAGCATAGCCAGATTCCCTGTTCTTCCAGGCCTCAGAAGTCTTTTGTATAGGCTTTTGGGTGTCTGTCAGCAAATCTGCTTAACCACCAGCTTGCAACCAGGACAAAGTAGCCTAAGAGCCTTGAAGTATTTCCCAGTATGTGGATACCGGAATGCCCTGGCTCCCTGCCCAGGCTCTCTGAGCTGAAGTCTGATCTCAGCAGCCTCTCCCCATGCCCGATTGAAACTGACATTTTCTGAAGTTTTTTCACAGTATCTTCTTCTGGACATTTGTTATACTCCAAATATTTGTGGTTTCTGTCACTCCAAAACCAGTTTAGAGGCTTAATCTGCTGTACATTAGAGGGAAGCTCAAAGGAGGTCACAGAAAGTCATGTCTGCTCTCAGCCATCTTGAGTAGTACCATTATTAATAGCAGCAACAATAGCAGCAGGAGCAATAATTATGACAATAGCAATAACAATAACAGCAGTAGTAGCATTAGTAATAGCAGCAACAACAATAGAGTGGCAATAGTAAGGCAGCAGCAGCAGCAAAAGTAATAGCAATAGCAGCAATAATTGTAGCAGCAATAGCAATAGCACAGCTGTAGTAGCATTAGTAAAGGCAGCAGCAACAGTAATAATGATAGCAGCAGCAGTAATAATGATAGCAGCAGCATTAGTGATAGTAGCAATAGCACAAGCAACAATAGTAAGGTAGCAGTAGTAGTAGCATTATTAATATTAATAATAGCAGTAGCAGCAGCAAATGTTATGGCAGTAGCAATAGCAATAGCAGCATTAGTAGCATTAGTAATGACAGCACCAGTAATAGCATTAGTAACAACAGCAACAGCAGTAGTAGCAGCAATAGTTATGGCAATAGCAATAGCTGTAGTAGTAGCATTAATAACAGCAGCAATAGCAGTAGCAGCAGCAGTAGTTATGATGTAGCTTTATCAGTAGGGATAGCATTAATAATAGCAGCAGCAGCAATGGTTATGCAAGTAACAATAGCAATAACAGCAGCAATAGCATTAGTAATAGCAGTAGCAGCACCAGCAGCAGCAATAGTTATGGCAATAGCAATAGCAATAGCTGCAATAGTAGTATTAGTAATTGTAATGGGCTGAGGCTTGAGTTGATGCACTGAGGTCCCAAGCACATGAGGCTAAATAGCAATTGGACCATAATCTATTAATATATAAGCTTGGAGAAAGAATGGTCCCCACCCACTCTTTGTGCAAGTCCTGATGTGTTGTATAGGAAATGACAATTTTGGTGGGTGGAGGGAAGGGAGTGGAAAAGGAAAGGGAAGGAGAGACTTTTTGCATTGCCATTGCGATGACCTTTCAGCTCAGATCCCTCTCTCCTTTCTGTTTGTTTTTCTTCTTCTTTTTGCTTTTTGCTGAGGCAATTGGGGTTAAGTGACTTGCCCATGGTCACACAACCAGGAATTGTTAAGTGTCTGAGGCTGGATTTGAACTCAGGTCCTCCTGACTTCAGGGCTGGTGCTCTACCCACTAGGAAATGATCGCGTATTTAAAATCAGCCGGAGTCAGGAATTCAGGTTAAGGGAAAAATCTTCAATATTTATTGAAGTGAAGAGGTGAATAAAGATTGCGATAGCAATATGGGCAGCTGCGACAGGAAGCCAGCTAACAGAGAGCCATCTGAGCTGAGCAAACCGTCGCAATAGCAATGCCAAAAGTCTTTCCTCCCCTTCATTTTCCACTCCCCTGCCTCCACCCACCAAAATCGTCATTTCCTATACAACACATCAGGACTTGCACAAAGAGTGGACAGGGGCCATTCTTTCTCCAAGCTTATATATTAATAGAGTATGGTCCAATTACTATTTAGCCTCATGTGCTTGGGACCTCAGTGCATCAATTCAAGCCTCAGCCCATTACAAGTAATAGCAGCAGTAGCAGTAACAGCAGCAGTTGTTATGGCAGTAGCAATATCAGCATAAATAGCATTAATAACAGCAGCAGCAGCAGCAGGCTGGTTTGGTATGGAATACCATTCTAGATATGGAAGAAAGTTTTGCAAATACACAGAAATATAAGAGGTTAAAGTTTTCTGAACAACTTGTAGTATACAATGAAAAGAATAAGAAGTATACACAGGACATCGATATGAAATAGTGATTAAAAGTTAGATTGGAATCAGGATGTGAAACATTTTAAATTTAAGGAAGAATAAGGCCTTGGAGCTTTCCTCTGATTTGGGTTATTTATGAATTGATAAATTGAAACCTGAAGAAGGCAAAGAGATAATAAAAGAACATTAAATTGTCCTTTTGACTTCAAGTTGCCAGGATCTGATAAACTATATGCAATTAATCCCCAATATTCAAGAGTTTAGCTTTCCCAAATCCAAGCATTTGTGATTTTATTAGTAACCTGTTTTCACTTTCACACTGCAGAGAAAAAATAAGAAGCCCCAATGCACAAGTTTGTTTTGTATCTGCAAAAAGGAAGAAAGTAAAAGGGTTCTTAAATCTTCTCCACAAAGTGCTAAATTAATCTCTCAAGTGCCACTGGGGAACTGGGGAAAAATGGAAAAGCAACTAAATTTGTGGCTTAATGAGATGGCAGTCACCCCTACCTCCAGAGTCTAGCTCCTTGCTACCTGAGAGTCTGTTGGCCTCTGACTGAAGTTCTCTATATGCATGGGCTGGGACTCATTCCCTAGTGTGTGCTTTTCATGAAGAACAGTTCAATCAGAGTCAAAAAAGAGAATTGAGATAGCAAGTGTTACCTGTCCCCTTCCCTTTTTTACCTAAAGGTTCTTTCATTGTTTATCCTGTTCTTGAAATAATCCATAAAATGCCCGGAAATGGAGAAGCAATACTGACTGTGTTTGTTATTTGTCCTTCCTTCTGAAAAGGGCTAAAGGCATAAGAAAGATGAAGTCTTGGCTTGCAAATGAGTTAGATTAAATGAGAGAGGATGGTGCAAAGTCACCAGTCTCATTCTTTCTTCCAGAGCTCTCTGGGTCTAATGACAAGACATAATTCAGATCCATCTGAACTAGATCACAACATAAATTAAAACAACTGGAGAGGGACCCAGATGAGGTGAGAAGTCTTGAGATTTTTAAGTGAAGTTCTTCCTCAAGTTTTAATTTGCTAGAGAAAGAAAACAGGATCTTTTACCTAGTCAAAATTAAATTAAATTAAATTAACAAATCCATCTGGCAGGGGAATATCCTCAGGAATGCTACTGATAGTCACTCTAAATCATCAAAACCCAAACAATAGCTAGAAGATTGATTATATTGAAGAACAGGCAAATGTGATTTTTAAGGCACTATAAATAATCTCTGAAACATCTTAGAGCATGATTTAGGTGTTTTAGGACTGAAGAAAGACAAATCTTACCACAATTTTCAGATAGAGAAGAAGTTGGACACTGCAAACCAAAAGTCAGTGAGCAAGATTTTGAATTCTGGACAAAAAAAAACAAAAAAAAACAAAAAACTAAATGTTTTTAACGAATCATGTTGGAAAAGAAAAAAATAGAGCAAAAGGGAAAAACCAAGGAAGAGATTTAAAAAAAAAAAACAGAAAAAATAACTGAACACAGCATGTGGTAATTTAAATTCAGTGTCCTTAGTTCTTTTTCTAAGTGTAGATGGCATTCTTTTGGGATTTCTTTGGATCATTGGACTACTGAGAAGAACCAAGCCTTTCATAGTGGATCATCACACTTTCTTGCTCTTATTATGTACAATATATTCTTGATTCTATTTCTTTTGCTCAGCATCAGTTCATGTAAATCTTTCCAGGCCTTTCTAAAATGTTCAGCATTTTTGTAGAACAGTAATATTCTATTACTTTTATGTACCACAACTTGTTCAGCCATTCCTTAACTTACAGACATCTACTCACTTTTCATTGCTTTGCTACCACAAAAAGAGCTACTACAAACATTTTTGTACATGTGGGTCTTTTTTTCTCCTCTATTATTTTCTTGGGATACAGATCCCATAATAGCACTACTGAGTCAAAGAGTATACACAATTTTATAGCCCTTTGGACATAGTTCCAGATTGCTCTCTAGAAGATTGGATCATTTCACAACTTTAATGTATATATAAAATGTATATATTTCTTTGACATTTGCAAAGAAATATATACATATTTTCTCATTTTATCATCAAAACAAATCTGGAAGGAAAGATGCTATTATGATCTTTTTTTTACAGATGAAAAAATTAATCAGGCAGAGGTTAAGTGATAGGCAAAGATTTCCCACTATGATATTCACAGAAATGGTCATACAATCTTTGTCTGAAGACTCCCAAGGAGTAGGAAACCACTATCTTCTAAGGTAAATCATATTATGTTTAGCTAGCTCTAATTGTTCATTTTTTTCCTCTTTTAGATCTAGCATAAATTTCCTTTTTCACAACTTCTGCCCACTGCTCCTGATTTTCTCTTCAGAGTTCAAACAAATATATTTCCTCCACTTATTTGACTATTCTTCAAATACCTGGAAGTTTTCATGGCCCTTTCCTCATGTCTTCTCAAGACTAAACATTCCAATTCATTCACTTAACCAATGTATGACATGGAATCAAGATCCTTCATCACTCTGATTGTTTTCCTCTGAAAATGTTATATTTTGTTTTAAGAAATACTGTCCTGATCACAAGATTGGTGAAGTATAACTACACATGAGTTCATGTGGATTTTTGTGAATGGTAAGTAATGTCAACAAATAGGGAACCATGGTTTAAAATAGCATTTTGCCTGAATGAGAGGTATGTGTCTAGAATGAGAGAGGTGATAATCTTATTTTATTCTATTCTATTATATCTATTAATCAGATTATATCTGAAGTGGTATGTTTACTTCTAAATTTGACATTTTAGGACAGGAATAATCTGGAGATCATACAGAGGAGTGTGACAATCATTGTAAGAAGTCTTTGCCATATTCATTGATGAAACTTGAGATGTTTATACTTCCAAAGTAAAGATTTGGGGTGGGGATGTTGGCTTTAATTCTATGAAGAACTTTATGTAGAAGAGAGATCAAAATTTCTCTGTTTTTATCTTAAAAGACAGAAATAGGAACCATGGAGGAAGGATTTTTTAAGCTAGTTTGCTGTTTGTTTGTTTTAAACTGGGTCTCTCTATCCCACTTACCTGAAAGTACAGCAGCTTCTCATGGGTCCAGATCCATAGCTTACCAGTACAGAAGTTTTGACCTATTCAATTCTTGATCTGATCTGGGCTGGTTTACTTCTCTGTAGATACCCTGACAGCCCCCCTCACTGACTTACATATTGGTGCTAGACTTAATTCAGATACCAGGCTTAGCACACTACAACTCAAAACTCCTATACACAAGTGATTTAGCTGCCTCAGCCTATCTGTTATCAAGCATTGCAGGCGTGCACTACCCACATTCAATGGGACAAATTATAGAGATATGTATTTCAATTGAATCTAAAGGAGGGGAAGAACTTCCTAAAAAGAAGGACCACTTCATAAGATGTGAGTTCATTTTCACTACAAGTCTTCAAGCGAAAAATGGATAATCATTTGATGAGAATATTTTACAGGAGTCTTCACCCAATATAGATTGGACCACATGCCCTCTGTAGTCCCTATTAAATCTGATAGTCTATAATTTTTATTACTTAAAGTTACAATGGTCAGTGGCAAAAGTAGGGGGAAAAGAGTTAAAAGGCTCTTTTTTTGACTTTTGACTCATTCTCTTTGGACTCCATCAGACCAAATAATGGTCCCATTACACATATCTACATGAAAAAAAAGAACTCATTTCATCAAGATTTTATTTAGTATTTATGTTAAGTAAGATGCTATAAAGGCAATTTGGTAGCCCAGGGGAAACAATACCCGGGCTTGAATGAGGAAGACTCAGTTCCCTGAGCTCAAATCTGGTCTTAGACACTTACTAAATGGGTAACTCTGGGGAAGTCATTTAACCATGTTTACTTTAGTTTCCTCATCTGTAAAATGAGCTAGACAACAAAATAGCAAACCATTTCAGCATCTTTGCTAAGAAAATCTCAAATGGAGTAATGAAAAGTCAAACACAACTAAAATGATAGAACAAAAGGCACTCTTAGGAACTAATAACACAAGGATAAAATGTGTTACATTACCTTACCCTCAAAGAACTTCCATCCTATTAGGGAGTTTAGATTCTAAAAGATTTCTTGAATAACGATGATTTCAAAATAGATTCCTGGGAGGCAGCAGACTATAAATCAAGGGATAAATCTGACTTACTGACAATTTTTGTACAACTCACAAGGTAAGAATGCATTTAACATTTTAAAATACAATTTATTGAATATTGATACATTCAATTGTATATAGTTATATATAACATAACAAATATATAATATGTTATATAAGAAATACTTAAAATATAACTTATTTAAACAAATAAAAGCATTCTTATTTCATAGGTCATCAAAAAATAGGCAGCATGTTATATTTCACCAATGAGTTGTAGTTTTCTTATCCCTTACCTATTGTGAAGTAAACATTAAGTAGTCAGAGATTTTTTGCCACTGCTTCTGACCATAATGAAAAGCCTTGGTCCAAGATTAAAGAAACATAATTATAAGAATTTCATATATTATAAAAACATATGTTGCTCAAGAAAATAACTGAATGATATGCCTGAAATACTAAAAATCAGAGAGAGAGAAGAGAGAGAGAGAGAGAGAGAAAGAGAGAGAGAAACTTAGAATACTTATTAGACATTCTAGGGAAGATTTATGAAAAAATAAGGATCAATATCATATGGGCATTATTTTTTAAAGAAAGTGGATAACCATTTATTAGGAACCAAATATGTTCCAGGCAATGCGTTAATTATTTTTCAAGTGTTATCTCATTTGAATCTCATAAAAACTCTGTGAAGTTTCCAGGTTTTTCTGAGATCTTCCTACTTGTTATTCCCTATGGCACAATAATATTTATTACAATTATATATCACAAGTTTGTTTCATCATTCCCAATAGACAGGCTTCCCTTTGATTTCCAATTCTTAGCCAAATCAAAAAAATGCTATAGTTTTGTACAATTAGGCTTCCCACCGCCACCCCTGCTTTTGGATGTCTTTGAGATAGATCTAGCATTGGTATTGCTAGAACAAAGTTTATGTACAATTTTATAGCTCTTTGGTCATTGTTCCAAACAGCTGTCTAGACTGGGTAGGTCAGAGGAGGATTCTAGGAAGATGAAGGAGGTTAGAAAATTTCAAGTTCTCCAAATTTCCCCACAAACAAAACAGTTTTGCACCTCCGAGTGAACAGAGAATGGTGACAAACAAAGATTTGGGGGAGAACGGGGGTCCTCCTAGGACTATCCAAGGAGACTGGAAGAAAGATGCCAATATAGGGTTTAAACTGTGTGAAGTGCTGAATCTGGAGGGAATTTCAGCTTAACTCACAGGAACTTTCACCTCTCAGTACATCAGACAGCATGGAGAGTCTAGAGTCTGAGTCTGGGAAGACTGAGGGAACTTCCACTGATTAGGATCACCAGGTCAGCTGTGCTGCTGAGATATGACCTTAGGAGAAAACCAGCACATCCAGTGAGTGCATAGTATAGCTATAAGAAATCAAGAAATTAAAAAAAAATACATAAAGAATGAAAAAAATAGAATGAAACATGAAACATCCTTTATTTCTGGTTTTTTGTTGTTGTTGTTGTTGTTTTTTCTTTAAAATTTTATTATCCTGAATTTTTTGATCATCTAAAAACATGACCATTGCATATACAAAAAACAGAAAAAAAGAGTACATATGAAACTATGAATGTCTACTAAATGCAGCTTATTGTTAAGAAATACATAACAAATTTAATGGTTTGAAAAGCTGTCTTCTTATCTTTTTGTCTGTGTCCTGAATATTTTTTAATTTAATAGTTTTCCTCAGTTACATTCAAAGTAAATATTTTTTTACATTTGTTATTAAAATTTTAGGGTTCTAGGTCTCTCCTTTATCACCACCCACAATTAAGAAATCACATGTGAAGTTATGTAAAACATTTCCATAAAAGTCAAGTTTAGAAAGAAAACATAAATTCCCACCCTAATGAAAATAAAAAGTCATGGTAGAAGACATTGTTCTGTATCTAGTTTATGTACCTAGTTTCTGCCATACTCTTTCCCAGTTTTCCCAACAGTTTTGTCAAATAATGAGTTTTTGTTCCAAAAGTTTGGATCTTTGGAGTTATCTTATGCTGGATTACTAATTTTTTTTTTACTATAATGTAATTTGTATCTAATCTATTCCACTGATCCATCACTCTATTTCTTAGTCAGTATCACATTGTTTTGATAATTAGTGCTTTATAACAAAGTTTGAGACCTGATAAGACTAGACCAATTACTTTTGAAGTTATTTTTCATTGATTCCCATATCTTTGAATTTTTGTTCTTTCAGATGAATTTGATTATTATTTTTGTAGCTCTATAATAAAATGTTTTGATCATTTAATTGCCATGGCACTGAATAAATAGATGAATTTGGGTAGAATTGTTATTTTTATTAGATTGAATCAGCCTACCCATTAGCAATTGATATTTTTCAAATTGTTTAGCTTTGATCTTATTTTTGTGAAAATTGTTTTATAGTTGTGCTCATATAGTTCCTGGGTTTCTCTTAGCAGGTAGGCTCTCAGGTACTTTATATTGTCTACAATTGTTTTAAATGGAATTTCTCTCTTGCTATTGAAATTTGTTGGTAACATACAGAAATACTGAGGATTTTTGTGTGTTTGTTTGTATCCAACAATTTTGTTAAAGTTATTAATTGTTTCTAGTAGTTTTTTTTAATTGATTCTCTAGAATTTTCTAAGTACAATATCATATCATGTGCAAAAAGTGACAACTTAATTTCCACATTATCTATTCTAATTCTTTTAATTTCTTCTCTTATTTCCATAACTAACATTTCTAGTAAAATATTAAATAATAGAAAGCATGATGAGCATACTTTATTCAATCCTGATTATAGTGGGTAGTCTTCCATTTTATCTACATTACAGATAATGCTTGTTGATAGTTTTAGATAAATAGTACTTATTATTTTAAGGTAAGGTCTACTTATTCACATAATCTCCAGTGTTTTTAATAGGAATTGGTCTTGTATTTTGTCAAAGGTTTTTTTTTTTTTTTGCATCTGTTGAGATAATCATGTTTTCTGTTGGATTTGTTATTAATATGGTCAATTACACTGATAGTTTCCCAATATTGAACCAGGCCTGCATTCCTGGTATAAATTCTACCTAGTCATAGTGTATGATATAGTGATATGTAGCTATAATCTCTTGACTAGTATTTTATTTAAAGTGTTTGCATCTAGATTAATTAAAGAAACTTTTTTTAAGTTTCCATCTACTATATCATACTTCTTTAAAGCAAATAGTAGTTTTATATATGTATATTTTAAAATTATAGACCCTTAAAATCTTATCTGCTTTAAACAATAATAAAGCAATGGAAATAATATTGGCTTAGAATAAGTAGATATGAGTTCTAATCTTCACCATGTATGACTTTTGATATGTCGTTTCTTCTCTGTGACCATGATTCCTCTCTAACATAAAATGATAAGCTTGGACTGGACTTACCTCTTATTTGCCTCTCCTTTCAAACTATAAAGTTCTAGAATTTTATAGGAAGGTTCTGTAATTTTTCTTAAAATATATGTCATCTATTGCTATCTCACTGTCATTAGCACAGAAAAAGCAATAGATGGTAAATGAAGAGATTTGATGTCAAATCTTGGCTCTTCTTCTAATTAGTTATGTGACTATGGACCAGCTTCCTTAAACTTAATATTCTCCAGGAACTTTAATGAAAAATTATAAGAAAAATGAGGCATTTGAATTAATTAACCCATTAGTCCAACCATTTTTAAATCTCTCTCTCTCTCTCTCTCTCTCTCTCTCTCTCTCTCTCTCTCTCTCTCTCTCTCTCTGTTTCTCTGTCTCTCTCTGTGCCTCTCTCTTTCTCTCTCTCTCTGTCTCTTTCTGTCTTTATCTGTCTCTCTCTCTCTGTCCATCTCTATGTCTCTGTCTGTCTCCCTCTCTCATGAACACACAAACATATACACATACTCATTCCAGATTCAGATGAGACATTAGAACAAACGAGTACATTGATTCCCTATAAATTAATCGTTTATCACAATGTTTCCTCTTAATTTAACAAAATAGACCAGTTCATTACTACATTCTCCTACTATCTGTGATTGTACCACACTAGTTTATATATTAAGACATTTACCATGCATAACCAGCAAAATCTGACTGTTTTATTCTGAAACATTTTTGACTCATATGGAGACATAAGCTAAATGAGGTAAATAATATAAATATAGTTTCTAGCTACATAAGTTGGTCTACAACATTAAAATGCACCTAATCTGTTTTAGCTTTTAAAAGCATCTAGCTTTTTGTTGTTGTTCTAATGGTCTTTCTCTTACTTGTGTGTTGTGGCTGCTGCAGCAAGTTGGAAAACAGGTTTCTGTAAGCATTATGCATTATTTAGTCTGAATTTACATACTCTTAGGTTAGAAGTGCTTTGAAAATGTCCTATAAATATGTAAAATTATGTGTCTAGCCAATACAGGACAACTAAGTTATATTATAACATTTGTAGTGTAGTGTAGTGGTCAGGGCCCAAAGAAGAAAATGTCAGACTCAATTCTTGATTCAATTCAATTAAAGAAACATTTATTAAGTGCATGCTGGGTATACAACCATGATAGGTCTTTGAAGTATAAATCCAAAACAAAAAATAGCTTCTGTCCTCAAAGAATTTGTGTTCTATAGGACTATGGGGGGAAGAAATATAATATTTGACCAGATAAGTAAATAGAATATAATTGGAGAGGGAAGAGTATGCTTAAATCTAAATAGATCAAGAAGGACTTCCATATGGATATGGTGAATCAGTTGAACTTTGGAAGAAGGTAGAGATTTTAGCCATTAGAAATAAGAAAAAAGTGAATTTTAGGAATGGGAGCAATCTAAGCAAAGCAATGAAAGAGGAAATAGAATGCTGATTTTGGTGAATATCAAATTGAATAGTTTAACTTGAAAGTAAAGAGTAAGGAGTAGAGCAAGAAGAAATGTGAAACAAGCCTAGTTAGGGAGGCTCGATTTTTATGGTAAAGAATTTTAAATACCAAGCTGAAAAATTAGTATTTTATCTTAGAAGCAGAGGCAATATGGGATAAATGGAAGTTTCTTGGTCAGGGGAATGACACTGTCAGAAGATTACAAAAAAAAAAAAAAGAAAAGAAAAAAGAAAAGATTATTTTGATAGTTGCACACATTATAGGTTAGAGAATGGAGAGTAATTAGGAGGCTATTATTATAGGTTAAGTGAGAGATGAGATAGGTCTGAAAAAGGGTGGTAGCCCCATAAGTGGACTGATGGGGGATTGATTCACCTTAACTATTAATTGTTTGGAGTGGAAGACTTAAAGAATAGTTATGAGTGAAATCTGAGTCTGACCTGATTGAAAAGTTGGAAGACCTTCAATAGAAATAAATTTGGAGGAGGAAAGTTTCAGGAGTGTGATAATGGATTTTCTTTTGAATATATTAAAACTGAAATACATTTGA
Organism: Antechinus flavipes; assembly: GCF_016432865.1. Taxonomy (NCBI): domain Eukaryota; kingdom Metazoa; phylum Chordata; class Mammalia; order Dasyuromorphia; family Dasyuridae; genus Antechinus; species Antechinus flavipes. Next base: position 69,895,207 of record NC_067399.1, read on the forward strand.
GATATCTTGGTGGGGATTCTAATTATTAATTAAGATTATTAATATGCTATTAGTACTCAGGAGAAAAATGAAAGTAAGAGATAGATTTTAAAGGTACTGAAGTTAGTCAATAAATATTTTTAAAGCTCTTACATAACTATATGATATTCACTGTGCTAAGTAGTGGGGTTACAAAGAAAGGTAAGAAAAAATTCCTGCTCTCTAGGAGTTTAAAGTTTAGGCACCTTGACATAAATAGGAAGTGGAACATGGTAGGTGGAGAGAGTACCAAGAAAGAGTCAGTCACAAGTTTCAGACAAGTCAAGAACTACAAAAGCTGATACAAGATAATTAGATTTAGTAATTAACTTTGGTAACCTTGGAAAGAGTAGCTCTAGAAAAGTAATAGGATTATAAGCCAGATCTCAAAACACTGAGAAACAAATAAGAGATATGGAAATAGAAATGAGTAAGTTTCACTTTTTCTGGAGTTTGACTGTAAATGGGAAACAAAAGCTTGTGAGCATAGGATGATCAGATGAGGTTTTATAAGGATGCAGTGATCTACTATATTTGTAGGTAGTAAGGAAAGACTCAGGAGAGAAGGATAGACTAAAAATGAAGGAAGAGTAGAGATAAAAGTGATATAAAAAAGGACTGTCTGAAGGATGCAGAAAATATTGAATCAAGGACAAAAATAGAAATTTTAGTCTTTGTAATGAGAAATGTCAACTCTTAATCAGAGATTGTAGTGAAAAAGGAGAAAATAGGAAGTGATTTGTAATGGTTTTGAGATGTGAGTGGTTTTGAGAAAAGAAGAAAAAATTTATAATGAATTGTCTATATTTTCTTAATAAAGAAAGTGTCAGGTCCTCTCACGAGAGTCAGCAGAGAGAAGGTGGTATAGGAAATTTGAGGATATATAATTTATCCCATATATAGCTTGTTTGTACATAGTTGTTTGCAAGTTTACTCTCCTGTTAGACTGAGGGGTGGAAGTAGGTGAAGATTATTACAGTCTTTAAGAATATTTTTGTATCCCCATCATTTAGCACAGTATCTGGTATAAATTCAAGATTTAATGGATATTTAATAACTACAGGTCAGGAATGGAGGTTCAGAATGGTTAACTGAGTTGTCTTGGATCACACAGGTAGTAATCTAACCATGTGATGAGGAGATATTAGGTGATTACTAATTTTGCTTTCATTTCTAAACTCTATGATTCTAAATTACAGTCTTACATGGAAAGTGAGTGGGTATATGAGTTATCCCCATAACTATTATATACCAAAACAAACCATCTCAGTCTTTTCCTTTCTATATCATTCCACAATGCTGTTGTGGAACTTCTAGTCTTATAAAAGTCAAGAATGTCATTTTTATCACTTCAGAAGATCTATGATTGCATTTTTGTAAATCTTTCTTCCACCAATTCAGATTTTAATTCCCTCCCTGACCCTAGATATAACAGATCTTCATGAATCACCATGATAATAATGATAATGAAGATGAGATTACAATAATAATAAAGACCTCAGCCTCTTTACAAATCTCTGGGTTCATCTAATGTAGTGCTGGAGAAACTGAGGCAAGATAGAGATTAGAGAGTTATAATATTTTTATTTGAAAGGGAGAGATTTACTAAGACGAAATGGATCCATGGTTTGGTCCCAGGGCTGAATGAGACTATTGTCTCCAAGAATCCAGTCAATAATGTGATTTCTCAATGACATATATACAAGTGGCTCATACAGGGGGTAGACTGAGGCAGGGGTGGAGTCAGAGTACAGGACAGGAAGGGGCTATCAATCTGGTTCTAACAAGATGGGGGGAGGCATCTTGATATTCTAAAATATAAGAGCTTTTATCCTTATCAAATATTCTGATGATTAAGAGGGAGGGATGGTTTTGCAGAATTGAGCAGAACAATTGAGGCAGAATAATTCAGGGAAACCGAGGCAGGACAATTCAGGGAAACTGAGGGAGGACAATTTAAGGAAACTGAGTCAGGATGATAAAAGAGAACTGTGATACAACACTACTATTTGGTTTGTGCTTAAAGTCTTTCTAACTTTGGTAGGAACTGCTAAAGATTGTGTTTTACTGGCAGAGAAAAAAGGACTGGACATCACCTCTATGCTTTGAATCTATCATGGTCATCTTTATTGTCATTGTCATCATTATATTTACATAATCCTTTAAAATAATTTATATCAATTTAAACTAATTTATATCAATTCATCATTTATGTCTTTCAATAAGCCTATGGATTAGATGTCATTATCTTTTATTTATTTGCTTGTTTGTCTGTTTAATAACAGAAAGGGATTCCAAGCCCAGTGTTTTATCCATTATACTATTTTTGTACCTAAAAGAATAAATGAAAGGATAACTGTGATCAACATGGTGTGCAGTCCTATCTGACTCCATAGACACCAATATAATCCATGGGATTTTCTTGGGAAAGATATTGGAGTGGTTTACTATTTTTTTTTCCTATGAATTAAGGCAAACAGAGGTTAAATGATTTATCCAGGTTTAGCAGGTGTGTCAGGTCGGATTTAAACTCAAGTCTTCATGACCCCATATCTAATGTTTGTTCTCTGCAGAATCATCTAGCTGTTGATAGAGAATATTCAAATAATTAAAATGTGACTGAATAAAAAATATGTTGGATTTGTCAAAATTCAATAGGTAAAGAATGTTTTCTTTTTGAGCAGTATGTGTGTGTAAGTGTGTTTGTGGTATGTGTGGGTGTGCGGTGTATGTAAGGAATAAGGTAAAGAACCTATCTTTATCTTTAAAAAATAAACAAAAAACTAAAATTCTAGGACCTGCCTAAAAACCCTATTGTCTTATTTTATTCCTCATCATTTCCAGAGGACTGTGAAAAGTTCTAAATAAAAGCAAGAAGAGTGTCTCAGAAGTATGTAAGTAGTATTGCCTAGATATAAAATTCACATACCAATAAAGGTAGTTTAAGAGGCCCCCAAGAAATGTGCTGCTTTGGTTTAAAGTCCTTAGAGTTTTTAAGTGAATAGATTTGTTTGGGTAATTGTAAGTGAGAATGATCTTGTAAACACCGGAGACTATTGAGTTTAATTCAATTACAGCCGGTGCTGATTTGGGGTTACATAATATTTTTGTTTTGGTATGAGCTTGATGACTGATGGGAACTTGTGATGAAGACTTCTCTCTTTTACTATTATTCCTGTTTTTGTTGTTGTTGTTGTTGTTGTTGTTCTGTTGTCATTCCAGGAGAGAATCAACTAAATTATGATGATAATCTCAGCTTGTTTTTCTGACTCCTGCCTCTCTTCTCCCCAATTCATACCCCCTGCAGCTACCAAAGTAATCTGTAAATTCACAGACCTCACTATATAGCTCTCCTCACAAAAACGAGCATTGTCTCACTATTGCCAATGGGATAAAAAATAGAAACTCCTTAACTGATATTTTAGGAGGGCTTCATACTCTGGCTCAAATCTAACTTTTCAATTTTTTTTTCTATTTCCTTTTACATACTAATCATTCTAGACAAGCTGGAATATCAGCTAAATCTTCTTTAGGCCTCTCTTACCTACATTTTTATAATAAACCAATAATTATTGAAGTTTTTGATCTCAGGAGCCATTTACACTCTTAAAAATTACTGATGAACTTTGATTTATGTGGGTTATAGTGACAATCATCATATTAAAAATTACAACATAATTATGAAAATAGTTTCAACTCCTGGAGCCCTTGAAGTTCCCACAAAGTTATTTGAGAATAACTGGCATGGAATATTCTCCTATATCTGCATATATTTCTTTCATGTGTCTGTTTATGGACAGTCTTCTCTTCCTGCAACATACAGCTCAGTTGTCTTTATGTGTCTCTCCTATACTTCTTTGATGAAAATTATTTTTTTCCTGCTTCACATAATTGACAGTTCTTTGTTTAGAGATCTTAATCTTTGTCATAACTACATACAATATTGTATCACTTTTCACAAAATCATGGAATTTGAGATTTGAGAAGGAAAGTTAAAAGTGACCATCTAATTGTAACTTAAAATATCAAAGGAATCCCAATTATTAGATAATATTTATACAGTGCATACTATATGTCAGGTACTGTGCTAAGCACTTTAAAATTATAATCTCATTTAGTCTTTGATATAATTGAGGTTCAGGCACCAAATGATGAGGTTGAGGAGAGTAATTAGCACTAAATGTCAGTATACATTCATGTGAAGAATTCATAATGGCCATTCTCTTTGCCAAAAGAGATATTTATTTAGGGGAAGTGGTTACAGACAAAATGAAGAGGTAAAGTAGTCACCTGGAATGGTAAATATGAAATAGATTTGGGAGATGCATATAGTTAGACAGGAAAGGGCTTTTAACAATTAACAATAGATGGCATGAACCATGAACAGATTTATAGAGGAAATTTAACTTTGGGGGTTTGACATAATTTGATTATTACAATTGATTAGATTAATTGATTAGCCACAATAAGGTTCTTATTGTAGCTAATCAATTAATCTAATATACAACCGCCACAGGGGAAAGGACTGTAAAATTTAGCTGATCCCCATCAATGCTCTTCCCTACTTGCCTTAAGGGAGTAATCTTATAAGTACTTCAAGGTTTTTTCTGCCCACCCCATCTAAAGACCCAGGACTTCATTATTCTTTACAGTAACCCTTAGGAAATTAAAGTAGAGTCTATTATTATCCTCATTTTACAGATGGGAAAATAAAGGCTTAAGGTTGAGTGTTTTTCCCAGTGACACATATCTAGTGTCTGAAACTACATTTGACAAGACATGTAACAAGTAGTCATCCAGCCTCTCTTTGAAGACCTCCAGTGAGGAAACTCATCACTTCTAGAAGCGAACCATTTTCCTTTGGGGCAGTTCTGATCCTTAGAAAGTTTTCCCTGCCATTAAGTATCAGTTGATTTCTTTGCAATTCCTACCCTTGGCTCCTGGTTCTGTCCTCTGGGGCTAAGCAGAATGAATCTAATCCCTCTTTCACATGACAGCCCTTCAAATACTTGATCACAGCTGTCATTTTCTCCCCTGAGTCTTCTCTTTTTTAGACTAAATATGACCAATATCTTCAAATTTCAACATATGTTTATGCATATGCACTATCTCCCCTGGAGAGCAGAAGGGAAGTTACATTATAGGCTCAGTGAAGAAAGGGACTATTATTTTTTATATTTATATTCCTATATCCTATAATGCATATAGGTCCCTATTCCAAAGGAGCTGCCTTTTACTTAGAAATTCTTTTCTGAAATAGCTTTCAGAAATACTTTATAAACTTTAATCATGAATTGGAATCAGAGACTTTGAATTTAAATCCTAACTTTTCTACTTCTTACCTATGCCATCTGGGGAGGTCACAACCTTAAAAGACCTCAGTTTTCTTATAAAATAAATGAGTGGCATTAAATGACTTCTTAGTTCCCCTCCAGTTCCAAATCTGTAATTCTATGATTGGTAGAGTCAATATATTTAATGTACTTGAACAGTTTAGGTACTACAACCATTGACTATTAGTTGAAGTTGGAAAAGATGGATTATAAAAAATGCATCAGACTTGGAAATAGGTTTATATTTGAGTGTCTGCAAATGCAGGCTTAGGGAATTTCTGATACCAAAAGCTCAGTATAAGAAAATACAGAGTTCACCACAAGATAGGAAAGCAAGAGGAGGTACAAATAAAATGAAGGACCATCAGAAAAAAGGATGGAAGCAAGTCTTCTTGATTTCAGGTGAAATTGGGCAAAATGGAGAATCCTGCTGGAACTCTGGAGGGAACAGAGCATATCCCCTCCCCAAACAGTGTTTATAAGGTATTCAATTTCATCCAGCAGATAAGAACTTTATCTGGGAATATATTTATGTGGGAACTTTAATATTTTATTTTTAAGGATCCCCATCTCTAAAAGAATAATCTCTTATTTTTAAAAACAAATTTGGTCTTCATAATAACCTTGGGAAGTATAAGTAGAGACCATTATTATTCTTACAGTCTCACACATATAGTATGTATCTGAAACCAATTTTAAACTTGGGCATTCTGAACACCAGAACTTGTACCACCTACCTAACTGACATGACAAGACACACAACAAATAGTCATCCAACCGGTCCTTCTCCAGTGAGGGAAAACTCACCATTTCTGGAAGCCTTCAAAACAAAATGATTTTACATACAAATAAATGGGGACTACAATAAAAGGGGAAATACTGTTATAGATTCATATGTTAATTTTTAAATAGCTTAAAAAATATATCTCACATTTGTATGTTGTTCTTTAGTTTACAAGATGCTTCCCAACAATACTGTGACTACAAATATTATCATCTCCATTTCATAAATTAGATATTTGAAACCAAAAGGTCTAGTGACTTGACCATCACTGATTTAGCTAGTTAAATATCAACAACAAAACTGAACCCTAGATCTTCTGACTTTAGATACCCAGATTTTTTTCACTATATCTAACAATTATCACACTTTACTGTGCTATAGCAAGGAAATTCTTAAGTTTTTTTGACTCATAACCTTTTTTAGTCTGAGAAATTTTTATGCTATACTGGATACATAGTATATGAAATATGTATACAAAGGAAACATTTACTCATGATAAGTCATAATCTTGCAATCCCCATATTCAGTTATGAGACCCTATATAAGGTTGTGACCCACAATTTAAGAAACTTTGTTTAAATAACAAGACTAAAATACATTTTTCCCTATGTAATCAATTCTAGCAGCATCTTTTGCTTTTTTTTAATTTCCTAGCACTTAGCACAATGTCTGGCATACAGTACATACTTAAAAATGTATTCTTAGTTTGTTTGTTTTCAATGATGATGATGATGATTCTGACTGCTTTTGTTCATACTCATTATTTTTCCTATATGACCAGGTGGCAACTTTAGTATCTGAATTGTGAAGTGACCTGAAGTTGAGCAAGGACTGGATATTATAGATGATAACATGCTATACAAAATAAAACTATATAATCATAGGCCTGGAATGCTGGAAGAAGCACAAGATTCAAGCAATCCTGCACATTTCAAATTCTTCTCTGGATAGTATAAATAGAGAGATAGTTTGGCATAGAATAAACATAAGCCAGAAGTCAGGAGACATGAATTTGGATCCTGATACAGGTATTTTCTTTTATTGTTAACATGGGGTGTGAATATAAACAACATGGGTTAGTAAAGCAAGATCCCAAACTCAAACCCAGATATCCAAATTGACATCCAACACTGTATCTCTTAGAATGAGGACATAAAAGTGATCTTTAAATATTTGATGGATGTCTATAAAAGAGAATTTAGATTTTAGATTTAAAGTGTAGCTAGAAGTGAATGATATTTAGAGATAAGCAAGTTTCTACAAAACAAAAAAAGGCAAATTCCTTAATATTAGAGATGCTAAAAAGTGTAATAGATTCCTAAGAAGGCAATGACTTCTTTTATACCTGTGTTCAAAGAGAGGATAGATAAGGTCTCTCAGAAATATTATAAAGAAATTTCTGTTCAAATAGTAGTTGAAATCAAGGTTTCTTAATTTGGAGGTCTAGGAACCTTTAAACATTGATAACTATGTTTCAGTAAAATTGATTTCCTTTATATCTCACATATTTTTATTTTATTCATTAAAATCATTTTGAAAAGAGGTGTCCAGGCTTCATCTGACTGACAGGGGAATCCATGATTAAAAGAAAAAATGGAAAGAATCCCTGATACGAACTCAATTTCCTTCCAACTCAGAGTCAGTGGTTCTGTACCATCTTCCCTCTTTTTTCCTATTGTGTTCTGTGATTCTATATTTCAAATGTCAAAGATTCAAGCCTTTTAAGGCTTTAAAGAAAGTACTATCAAAAGACCAATATTTTCATATAGTTATGAAACATTTAAATAAATCTGTATGTGTGTGTTTGTTCTGTTATTGTGTAATTCACCTGTGAACTATTCATGATAATTGGTCATCATTTGCTGTGATTGCATATGATAGAGGCTGATTGGATAAATTTATAAGGACTTTTAAAAAATCTTTCTCTCTCCCTCCTTTTCTCCCTCCCTCCCTTCCTTCCTTCTTTCCTTCCTTTCTTCCTTTCTTCCTTCCCCTCCTCCTTTTCTTCCTTCCTTCCTTCTTTCCTCCCTCCTTCTTTCCCTCCTTCTCTGCCTCTCTCCCTCTCTTTTTCTTTCTTTCTTTCTTTTTCTTTCTCTATTCTTTTCTGTATTTTTATGTTTACCTTTTGTAGAAGCTGATAATGGAAATTATGTTTCTCTATCAAAACTACAGTGAAGATGCCATCAGTTAAAATCCTTTTTGCAATATGGCATTAGTAATGGAGCAATGAACATGGGAAAATGACTGTCTTGGAAAGATGACTAAAGTGACATCAGATGACTGGAAATAATACCCTAGTTTTGCCATTCTCTGAGTGACCAAGAAAAATTTCCTTTGCCTTTTTTGGGTTTCAATTCCATCTATTGCATTCTCTGCTTTAATATCCTGTGTTCCAAGGTAATTGCCTGCTCCAACTATCTATGACTTTTTAAAACTATGTTTTACCATAAATTCAGTTCTAACCACTTTATTCTTTTATTCTGAATTCTACATTTCATCCCCCTCCCCCACTTCCTTCAATGTATAGTCTTTTACTTCCTGTTTTACCCATATCTCCCTCCCTTTTTTCTGTGATCCATATATTTTCAAATCCCTCACCCAGGGACCACAGATATCCATGTGTTTTAGACAGGAGGTGAGGAGGAGGCGAAGGGGGAATGGGAATGCAAGAATGAGCTGGAGAGCGCTAGGGAATTGAAGAATGGGAAAATAGAAGAGAGCAGCCGGGAGCAGTGGGACGAGACATTCTGTGAGTTGAGACATGTAACATTTATAGCCCAACCTTATGTCTTCTGGACCACTTTTGGCTCTGAGTTCTCCTTTGCCATGTTATGCATGACATTTTATAGTTATACCAGGCCCAGAACTGCAAGATGAGTGTCCCATAATTTTGTAGTTCTCAGGGAATTTATGACAATGTTTAATGATGTGTTCTGCAATCGTTTACCACTCAGTTGATATAATACCTTGCACTTGTTTAAAGCTTTTAACTTTTTCAAAATTCTTTCCCATGTGTTAACTCACTTACTTTCACATTCTCACAGCATTTTATTCTGTGAGATGGGCAGAGCAGGCATTATGATCCAATTTCACAAAGGGAAAATGGAGATATAGCTTTGAGCAAATGTTTCAATGCATTAGAATGATAGCATCTTAGAGGTAGATGGGTTCTTAGGACATAGATAATTAGAAGTGTCGATTCAATTCTAAATTTACCCTTTGATTAATTCTATTCTGATGACCCAAATTATATCTCTGAGACCTGCAGAGTAGGCAGCTGTTTGGCACGGAGGATTTTAAAACTTATTTGTTTTGTGATATTCAGCAACTCACCTAATCTCTCTCTGTCTCAGTTTCTCCATCTGCAAAATAATAATAACCCTGTCTTGCAAAGTTGTTGTGAAGATAAAATGAGACATGTGTAATTGCTTTAAGAACCTTAAAGGATTATGTAAGCACTAGTACTATAAGCAGAAGCATCAATATTATGTCCATCATAATTTAATTTTTCTTAAAGCTTTACCTATTTTGTCTTTCCTGTCTTTCTCCTTAATTTTTTATCATTGTATACCTTCTCCATTGTGCCCCTTTGCTTTTTGCCAAGAATGGCTTTGTTCATAGATATTTTCCAGATTTCACCTTATATCAGTGGGATGAAAGAACTGCTGCCTGCTGCTACGTGGCTCTACATCCACTTTACTTCACAATTTCTTTTCATCTCTGCCTTGGTGCCCTCAATGTGGTTTTAACTCATTATTTAAAAAAAATGCAATAGGCAATCCTCTTAATACTTCAGTGTGCAGCTGTTTTTTTTTTTCAACCAGTTTCTCCTGATAATCTCATTCCTGTTCCAATACCTTTAAAGTGTCTCACATCAGTCATAAATGGTTCTTATTCACAAATTCACAATGTATTTTCTACATAATTTTTTTCTTTATATCTAGTAAGATAATATTTGTAAAGCATTTGACTCACAATTACTGGAATATATTCTTTGCTTAATAAATGATTTTTACTTTCCCCTTTCCTTTCTACCTCTCTTAGTCATTTAATATGTTGTTCTTGGTCTTACGTTTATTTGTGCACATAGTTTATATTTCTCCTAATAGTCTGCTTTATGGTGTGAACACTGCAGAACATGATAGAATATCCATTGACCAGAATGCAACTTCTACCTCCTGTCTCAGCTGCCTGATCTCCTACTTGCTTTCTGGTTCAAAGAGGAATGATTTTCTTTCTGACTGTATTCCTTCTATCCTTTGCTGTTTATACTCTAAAAGAAAAGAAAGTTACAAGTTTGAAGAAAGTAGCTATATAAGTATGTGGTATACTGGTTCAATTTCCATTTCCTGCTGCACCTGCTTGATCTTCAGCCTCTTCTGGAAAGAAGAATGATAGGTTCCTTTTACTTAGCGATGATTATTCTTGTACCTAGTCAAGCTTTCCAGAATGATATCCAAGTGATTCTAAACTACTATGTCTTCAGCAAGACATTTTCTCATATTCCCCATGATTCTTTAGTCTCATCCTTATCAATCTTACCTCATCAATTTTCTAACCAATATACTCCTTCCAATGTGCCCTCTGAATTATCTGTTCTGTAATCAACACATTTACTTTATCTTAAATCTTTACCCATTTCTTACAAATTCTGGCAATCACTAAGATTGACTTTACCTCAATGATACAGACTTCTTGGCTACCCTTTCTAGCATACTGGAAGCACTTTTACTCACTCTATTCACTGATGAACATTTTTTGTACATGGTCATACCCTTCATATCCAAATGATTCCAAATTTCCTAAGATGATCAACCAAATCTCAGGCTCCACTTCACCCTTTCCCATTTAATTTCAATTTCAAATTTCCATCCTTCACAATCCTCTCATTCCAAAGTTTTAACTATATTCCACCTAGACCATCCACTTTGCCCTCCAGAATAACTGTTCCATAAGTAAGAAGCTTCTCTTCATTTAATATCTTTTTCTCTCTCATTCTTTCCATCCATTAGCTATTACTGAAACTTGGTTTCCTCTTGATCACACAGTCTTCCTGGCCACTCTTTCCATTATTGGCTTTACCTTCACTCACTATTGTCAACTCACTGTTTGAAGTGGGAAGTTGAAATACTCCTTTTAAAGTACTTCTTGCCCCTTGTTGCTACTTCCAAATTTTCCCTTTAGCTTCATTATTTAATAACCTCTATTCCTTTGAGGATCATGATATTCCTATCTACCACCCCCCAAAAATTCTGGTATTTGTTTTCTACAGATCCCTCAAGTCACTTCCCTTCCATTCAGTTCTTCAATCTATTCAATTTCTTTGCTCTACTTCTCATCCCAATTTTTCACAAAGATGATTATACCCTTGATTTTCCAATAACCCACAGATGTACTACCTCTGTGTTCAAGAATTCCCAAATCCTCTCATCCAACCATGATCTATTTTTTTAATACCTCCATCTCTGTTCCTTTACAAAACCCTATTCTACTATGATATCTAATCCATTTACCCCTCAATCCTCTCTCTTGATATCTCTCTTGGACTAATCATTCTTTCTTCTTTTCTCCATCTTGATACACTGGTGAATTCAACTCTACACCATTCTCCTCTCTTGAATTCCTGGCTCCTTAATCATATTGTTGATCAAACTCAGCCAAGCCTCAACTATAGATTACTCCTATTATTCTCCTTTAAGTCTTAACTAAAACTCTATACAATAGTTGTGGTCTATACAATCCACATCTCTATCCAATCAAAATTCTTTTCACTGCTTTCTGCAGATTCCCTTTTCTTCTTCAAGTTTAGAATCTGTCCCACAATCTTTCTTTTCTCCCCCAATTCTATTATTTACTAATGGACAAATTTACTGGTGAACTTCAACATACATAAATATTGCTATTGTTTCAAATATTCTAAGTCTTCAGTTCATCAACCTGCTAATTTCCCATAATTTATTCCTCAGTCCAACCTAAGCCGAACAAACAAAAAAGTATAGTTTTGGGGTTTTTTTTGGAGAAGGCTGTTTAAGAGTTAAGTACTTTTAAGAATAAATCTGTGTAAAATTGTTTCCTTGGGATAAAAACTAGTGCTTATCTGTTTCAAATTTGTATTTAGCTTTTGTTTGGATTTGGAAAAAAACAGAGATCTAAATAAAATAGATTAAAGTTAAAAACAAAACAAAAGAAACAAAAGAAAATAATAAAAATATTGTACTCCAGATCTAGCCTGAAGCCACAAATGTTCTATCTCCATTTTCAAGAGTTTTAAAAGCTGTTTATCCAACCATAAATTATTGGATTTCTCCTCTCCCTTTGCTTTCTCCTGCCAAACCCTTTTTCCTTCTCTACAACATAACTTCTAATCTTTCAATCTCTCAGTTTTCTCCTAAGATATCACCCCTGTCTTAGCCACTTTTTATTCTTTTCAACATTTTGACCCTCTGGTGAACTAGTTCAGCTTTGTTTGATCTCCTGATCCTTTGGGCTCCATATTATATAGCTCCTTGTGTCTTGCCAAACCCCTGTCTACCCTTTGCTTCTTTACATGTGCCACTCAATGAAGGATAGTTCAAGTGAAGACTTTATTTGTGGTTTGATAAGTTGATCTACTATGTTGCTCTCACTCATCATGTTCCACTTCCATGATGAAGACCTCTGTTATTCATTTATCCCATAATAATCTCCTACATTTTCTCTTGTTATGCCATTAGTCCTTCTAAACCTATTTTTCTTCTTCTCCATGATATTCAATCCTTCTGCTCTTGATCTTTTTGTAGCTCATCACTACTTCTCTGGCTATATTCTTCTTCCTTTCCAATCTTAACCCATCAGTAATCTAGATCAGTTCTAAACTATTTTTTTTCTCTTACATCTCTTGCTTTATTCTATCATCATGACTTTCCAAACCTCAGAGGTAGATTACTTCTACCATCTACTTCATCCAATCTTACTTAGGAATTGCAGAATGGAGCTAAAGGAAATGATGTAATCATACTGACTGAGTTGTATTTTTGCAAGACAATTCTTTGTTTCTGTCCTAATAGGTCCTCCATCCTCATTATCACTTAAAGTTGTCATTCTAAACCTTGTTTTCTCTCATCAAGACTCCTATAGCCCTAAATGCGCGCCTCCTGACTCCTTCAATTGATGTCCTAATATCAGATCACATTTTCACATTTTATGAAGATTGCTTCTTTTTGCTTCCTCTTCTCACATCTCCCTGACATCATTATTCATGCTCTCTTCTTTAATTTAATCTTTGATGATATGATTCTGTTCCTTAACCTGTTCCTATATCTTTCAAATATTCTTGACCCTATCATCTTTTGTCTTCTCCAACATATTGTCCCTACTTTCATGCTTTCACTTTCTATCATATTCAGCTTTTGTCTATGTACTGATTGTTTCCCTACTTCTTAAAATACCCTCATCTTCCCAAACCTTAAACAAAATAAAACAAACAAATAAAAACTCTACTAGCTCTCATCATCTCAAATAGCTATGATCCTATATTGCTTTCTTAGCCAATTTTCTCAAAAAAAGCTCTCTACACTTAGGACATTCAATTCTTTTCTTTGAAACCTATTAAATCTGCTATCTAACTTCATCACTGCTACTGGTCTCTCCAAAGTTATAAATTATCTCTTAATTCCCAAGTGCAATGGTTTCCTCATTCCTTTATAGAATCTGATCTGTTGATCATGCTTTTCTCTAAGATATTCTTATCTGAGTTTTAATTATACTTTTCTTTCCTTGTTTTCATTGTAAGTCTCTGGCTGCTCTTTAATCTCCTTTGCTATAATATTATCCATATCAAAACTACTAATTATGTAGGAGTGCCTAAGGCTCTGACCTCAACATTTTCCTCTTCCTAATCTATTGCTTGATGGTCTCTTACATGTATTATCTGAAAACATGTAAGGTATTCACAGACTTTTATATTCAGCCCTAATCTAATACATCATGAACTTGGATGTCTTTCTTACAGGTATCTGAAAACTAATATGACCTAAAGAACTCATTTTTTTCTTCCAGTCCTACCCATCTTTGAAACTTCTTTATTTTTGCTGATGACAATGGTATCCTTCCAGCTGTTGAGATGAAAACCCTTGGACCAACCAGTGTAACAGAGAATCTGCACTTTCAGAAGAGCAGAATGATTAAGCAGCTTCTCTGACCCATCAATAGAGCCTGATATGGAGAAAGCATAACTTATAAACTGGTCAGATAGAAATATGGTGCTTTGTAAAGACCTAGCCCTATAAAGAGCCATCCTTCATAGTGAATTTTTCTGTACTCCAGATTTTCTCTACAATGTCCCAGATCTTTATCCTAAAGCCTGAATCCAACCCTGAAATTCATACATTTGAAGTGATTTCTGGCCCTGATAACAATCTTTCTAATTGGATTGCTCCCTCTGGAACTTATATTTTATGAATGAAACTTAGGCAAGCAATGCATCATTCCTCTCTGGGTGTCACTGTGGACTTTCTTTTCTTTGATTTCCACTTTAGGTACTTTTATCTACCTCTTCTCACCTCATCCCCTTCAGCTTTCTTTTATGCATTATTTCTTCCCATTAGAATGTAAGCTCTTTAAGAACAGACAGCATTTTTCAACTTGTATTTTGCATTTCCAGCATTAAGAGTGTCTAGTCTATGATAAGGTGCTTAATAAATTCTAGTTTACTGACTTTCATGCATTCATGGTGTTATCATCTGTATTTCAATGCTATTCAATCCACATAGACAATCAGTTATGAAATCTTATTATTTTCTTTCACAACTATCCATTTCTCTCCACTCACACAGTTCAATTCACTTACTTCAGGACTTTTGCTCAAATTGTTCCAATAGTTTCCTCTTTGGTCTTTGTACCTCATGCCTTCCCAATCTCAGACTTGAAAGAGTAAAAGGACTTCTTCAACATTACAGAAGGTTTTGATGGTACAGTTTGAGTTAAAAATAAGTTCTGACTCGCTGAATAGAGTCCTGTCCATTGTGCCATCAAAAATGTATTAAAAATAATTTCAAATTGATTTGTGAAGAAAAAAAATTCTTTCAATATGATCATAACTTTCACTTGCATTTTAAAAACTGATGAAATGAGGAATAACACTACTAGCATTTATATAGAGTTTTAAAGTTTGCCAATTACCTTACAAATATTATCACATTTCATCCTCACAAAAGTACTGAGAGAGTGGTAGTTGTATGGTGCAATTATTATTCCCATCTCGGAGGTGAGGAAACTGAGGCAGATGGTGATAAAATGACTTTTCCATGTCACATAGCTACTATATGTATGCTGCAAGATTTCAACTCAGGTCTTCCTTATTCCAGGTTTAATGATCTATCCAATAGGTTCCAGGAGTAAGAACAGGAGAAAATGTGTTGAAACATTCTCAAAGCATATGCATGCCATGTGCTTTAAAGATACAATCAGTAGAAAAGTAAGAAAAAAAAATAAGACAGATGGCTTATATCCATGTAGTATGTTTTACAACATTACCATGAAGAAGTAACTTGCAATTATTTTTTTCTCATTTTGCCCATAGGGAACCTGAGATTCAGTGCTTCAAGGCTGAAAGTTATAGTATAAAGGACTTTGGGCTTGAGATCAGAAGCTCTGGGTTTGAATTCCTGCTGTTGCACTTACTGGTTGTATAATCTTGGGAAAGATACTTAACCCCTCTGAAACTCAATTTCCTCATCCTTAACAGGAGGTGTTAGACTAGATAATCTCTAAGGGTCTTTCCATCTCTGAAGACCTATGTATAATTCTATCACTTTCCTGCTTTCACATGGCTAGTAAATGACAGTGATTTGACTAAAACCCTAATCTTCTGTCACCAAGTTTGATATTCTTTCCTAAGGGTCTGTCCTAAAAGAGGGTTATGGGGATGCCCTGCTAGGCTGCAGATTTAAAATATCTACCTCCACAGCAGGCAGGAATGAGTGGAAACATTTAGCCAAAGAATAGAGAAACACCTGGGAAGTACTGATCTAATTATGGACAGTTAGGCATGATTTCTCTTTTGTAAATTTATGCTAACAATGCTCTCTGAAATTTTCAAAGAAATAACAGAAAGAGCTGAGTAGAGGAAGTGTGGACATAATTTCTCAGGAAATTTCAAAAAAGCATTTGATATATAGTAGAACTGTACAAAGGACTAATCAGCACATGGGGGTGCAAATGATGAGCTCCTCAAGGGATAAAACCTGATTTGGATATCAATGACAGGAGTCAGTCACAGCAGTGTCTGGCAAGAGTTCACAATGGAAGGAGATGATGTGCGCCTGCTGTCCAGAATCCTCAGAAAGATAGAGATGTCCAGCTTTTTCATAATAAATGGTGTGAAACAATATAAAGCTGAAAATATTGTGTTAATACCAATGTAAAGAAGACCAGGCAATTAAAAAGATGGTGAAAAGAAGCTAAGTTTGAATATACAGATAAAAAAGAAAGTAATAGGCCTTAAAAATTAAAATATCATCCTAATATGCCAACGTATTGGTTTCAATATAATCCCAAAATTTTGACTACTCATCTTAGGGTAACTATGGAATTCAATCTATTGGAAATATCTAGTCAATTGCTTTCTTTTTTCTTTTCAAATGAGGAAACTAATAACTAAAGATGACTTGTCCAAGATCACATACTTTGTCTTTGTTTATTCTGTAAACTGTAATATAAATGTTAACTATTATTATTGATGTTATTATGCTTCTGTATTTCAAGGACCTGTCACTTCATTGGTGAAAATAGCATCTACTAGACAGTATTGGAGAGTTACACTGGCCACTATTGCAAGTTAGTTTGATTACCTCTTTCAAAAAGAAAGGCACAGAAGAATCATGCATATAGAGACAGCTGACATGACTATTGAATATATATCAATACAAGGTCTCATTCCAAAGAGTTCTATCAAAAGCAGAGTTGGAATTCAAACTCTGGTCCAGTGACTCTAAATTCAATGCTCTTTCAACAACCTTGGTTCACTAGATTTGGGACCATTAGACCCAGGTCCGAGACTTTATCACTCTCAATTTTTAGATCTGTGACCATAGACAACTTATCTGTATAGTACTTAGTTTTTTCGTTCATAAAAAGAGGACAGTAAAGTACCATAAAAGAGATTATATAAATTATCTGCTAGAACTCACTTATATTTTAAATGAGGAAATGAAGTCCAAATAAAGAAGTTAAAGCTAAGAATTCATATACAGGTCTTCAATTCTAAATCCAAAGCTCTTTCAACTGCTTGTTACTATTGCTTAATTCACAGAGCTTCTATAAATTAAGCACTTATAAACTGTAAAATACATACAAATGTGATATATTGCTGAACTATTTTAAATTGGGAAGGGGAGATGTATGTAGAAAATCAAGCTACAAGAAGTTGTTGGGGAGGTATCCCATTTCAAGGTGAATAAACAGAGGGGAGCATTTTATTATGGGAAAGAACCTATATAAAACTATAAAGCACTATTAGGAACATGAGCTCTTACCATTTGAGTTATTTTCTTTGTCTTTGCTCCTCCTGTAAACTGCTGTATAAATGTCAGCTATTATTATTGCTGTTATTATGCTTCCATACTTCAGGGACCTGTGATTTCATTGGCAGGGGCTCCATCTGGTAGACAGTATTTGAGAGTTACAATGGCCAATAGTGCAGGGCATTTTGATTAGGTCTTTCAAAAAAAAAAAAGGGGGGGGGAGGGGGCAAGGGAATCATGCATATGGAGACAGCTAAGTTGACTATTGAATATCCATGAATACAGGGTCTCATTCCAAAGAATTCTACCAATGCTGCTTTTTAGCCTTACCTGAGTTACTTGAAATTGGTACATTTATAAAAAAGCCTCTAGCTCCCTTTGTGTTTCTTGGAATAAAATATAACCACCTACATCATCCTTTCCATTCTTGTTTGAATAAAGCTCACTTTCTGAAACCAGTCACCTCTGCGGCTTTATGTTCTTTTCCCAGCCAAGGATGAGGAACAAGCCAGTGAAAGTGAAACAGACCCAAGATGCAAACATGTCTTCTCCAATCATCTTGTGTAAGTGAGAATGCCTGTGGGCTTTGTGTACCATGTAGTTTAGAGCTACTTAATAGAAGATTTTGTCCATGTTCCTTAAAATTATGAAATAGATTAGCAAAGCCTGAACTCTTTCGTACCCTTATGGCCAACCTATTGATTTGAGCATCTATATTTAGTTAATTTGGGATTAGTTTTTATCTGTGACCCTAAGAAGCTGTAGCATGTGTAGCAGACATACTCTGGTAAACCCATGTTAGCAGATGGACTGCATTAGGTTGAAAGTAATCGGAAAGCCTCAAACCCATTAATGAATTTTTTTTTCCATTAATGAATTAAAGGGAAGCCTCCTCCAAGCATATGAAGACTTTTCCAGGAGGAATGGGTGGAGGAGATCATTTTTTTCCCCCAATGGCCATGAAGGTGTGTGAAGTAGGCTTTATGGAATGCTTAGAGCTAGATCATGCATTGAAGATACTAAGGTGATTCATTTCATCACTGGACTTTGATGACTCTGGAAGAGAAAATGAGACTGATGACTTTGTGCAAATTTATCCCACATTAATCCAATTAGTGTGCAAGTCAAGATATCATCCAGTTATGTCTTAAATCCTTTTAGAAAACAAAGGATGGACAACAATCTGGCACTAGACATACAGATTATGCCCTGGCCCAGACTATAAATTTTTCTAGCATATTATGCATATATATTTATATGTAAATATATATATACACATATATATTCCACAATTAATGATGCACTGGTAAAATCTTTGGAAACCTATCATCTCTTTGCCACCATTATGTAATAAAGCAATACTTTGAAAGTGTGCTTATTATTATTTTTACTACTCTTCATATTGGTAAAACTGTCTAAGTAGTGTTACTGGTGGTAATTATTGTTTTGTCCTTCATTTTTTGAAAAGGATCAGTGATATCTTGAATGACATCTTGACTTGTATGTAAATTATATTTAATTAACAGGCAGAATTGCACAGTCATGAGCCTTATTCTCTCAACCTGAGTCATCAAAGTCCCATGAAGGAACAAAAGTCAAGATGATTGCTGATGGACTAGGATACAGTATATGACTTTGGTGTCTTCTGATCAAGTTCTAAATGTTCCACAGCACTTGCTTTAGTCACGTTCATGGTCACTGGGGGAAAAATAGTCTTGTCTGCCCATTTTGCCAAGAGGTCTTCATGTGCCGGGAATAGACATCCCCTTAGCTTACTGACAAATTTGGGGTCTATTTAGTATTTTCAACCTGGTTTACATTGCCTGGACAGTTTTACCAGATCATGGTCTCTGTGCATGTCATAGTTTCTTTGAGCCACAAATGAAAGTTGGGCGAAAAGTGGACACTGAAAGTGAATGAACAGAAAAGATCTTGGCAAGCTCTCACACCACATTCCATATCATATACCCACCAGTACAGTAATAATAGTTTAGTATTATTTTCTTTTCAACTTGATTCATTTTGTTTTAAAGAGGGAAGCAGATAAAAAAACACATAATTTTTTTAAAAATCTATTTTAGAGCTATTTTTTTTTAGTTATCTGTATTAAAGAGTTGAAATGGATAACCAAGGAGTTCAAAACCTCTTAAAAAGAGCCCTAAACTTTAAAGCACCATGGGAAAAAAATCATTCCAAGTTAATTAAGATAGCATCATAGATCTAGAACTGAAAGAAACCTACTTCTGAGATCATCTACCTCTAATTTCTCTTTTCACTCTTAAGGAAAATGAGACCTAAGTAAGGTAAGTAACATGATCATGGTCATGTAGTTAGCAAGTGAAATCAGGTTGTGATGCCCAAACTGGTAAGCTTTCCACTGTGTATCATAGTGTTAATAACCCAATTAAGTAATGGTTTAATATTTATCTTCATACTTCCATGGAATTGTAAACTCATCAATGTGAATACTTCCATATTACTATAATTAGTGGTATTCCAACCATGACTTCTTGCCTCAGGCCACTCTTGTTCAAGTTCTTCCTTAACTCCTACATCATGAAGTAGATTTCCCCCAGGTCTCTTAATATAAAGATACCAGTGTAGCAACCTATGTGTGTTCTTTATCCCTTGCTAACTCTACTAAACCCACCAATCCATTTTTGTCTCCATTTTAACTTCCATGTTTGTATACTTTTGAGTAATATATACATATCATTGTAGGTAAAATGTAGCAATTTATTTATAGGTCACTAGTATAAATCTTTTCATTGTGGGACCCATAATTTTGATGCTTTGGAAGATGTGGCATCCCATTTTTTTAGTCTATATACTAATAGAAATATATTGTTTAAAACAATGGATTTTGATATTTCAGAGAGGATCTTAAAGTCTTTAAATGTACTTAAAGTCATTAAAATACATAAAAGTATATTAAAGTCATTAAAAATAGTTTCTTCAGGATGCTCTATCCTACTGTCCTTTCCCTGTTTTATTATAGGTTCTGATTTTCCAAGATATTTGTATTTATTGACAAGTTCTATGAGCTATCAATACAACACATTATAATATAGTAATGGTTCATCCACTTTTTTTTATGCCTTAGCTGAATAGTTTAAACCTTCTTGTCCACTTGCAAATCCCATTCGAAAGATTTTGCTGTTCAAGAGGATAGTGCTATCAAAAAAAAAAAAAAAGAATGCCTTAAAGTATCTCATTAATAGAGCATCCCTCTTATATTTTTACTCTATGGTGGACAATAGGAGACCTTTTTAGTGAGTCTATGTCCCTATTCTATATCTCTCTTGATATTTAATCAGAAGTTAATTGAATAGATACCTCTATTGTTTTATCTATATATTTTTTTCACATTGGTAATTGTAATTTGTGTTCTTTATTGAATTACTCAGTATCTTCTTCAATAAATTATAGTCTAACTAACATTAGAATTGAATCTATGGATTAATTCTGACTTCTTTTCCCAAATGTGAATTGTGTTTATTAATCAGGGTCAGAAAGGCAATATTGCACTCTAGAGTGTTTCCTCTAACCAGGAAGACAAGGATTTAAGGATTGCTTCTGACATTCACTGATTATATGACCTTAGACAAATAGACTTAACTTCTTGGAGCCTTTGCAGAGGATATGGCCATTACCCTGGTGATATGGGATGATGGAGTGGTGGAATAGAAAAACTCACTGATCTACTAGATACAAAAATTGGCTCTGCCATTAATTAGCTATGTGGCCTTGGACAAGTCACCTAGCCCATCTGAACTCAGATTTCCTCAGCTTTAAAATAACCATTATATTATCAACTTTGCAGTGAATAAACAATTATGAATCTTCTAGTACTATGCATATCAATCAATCAACATTCATCAACCACTGTGTATATCAATTATTCAACAATAATCACATTATTTTGTACCAGATATTGTGTAAAACACTGAGAACCTAAAGAAAGACAAAAAAAAACCCTCTCTATAAGAAGCTTACATTCTAATGGAGACACATGTGTAGAAATAGGTACATATATATACAGAGTAGGTACTCGGTAGTCTTAGAGGGGAAGGCTCTAGCAGTTAGAGATATCAGGATAGCGCTCCTACAGGAGATGGCATCTGAGGTAAGTCTTAAAGGAAGCCAGAAATTTTAAGAAATGGAGCTAAAGAGGGAGAGCATTTCAAACATAGAAAAGCTAGTGTAAAGACATAGAAGTAAGAGAGAGAATATTGTTTGGGAAGAGTAACAGGCAAACTAGTTTGTGTAGATATTACCATCTGCTGTGTGTGTATGTTTCTGTGTGTCTGTATGTATGTGTCTCTATGTGTGGGAGTGGGTGGGAGCTAAGCCCACTGCTTTTTTTCTGGCATCAGCAGAATGCATCACCTTAGGTACAGTATTTCTGCCAAAGAAAACAACTTGACAACATAAAAGGTCCATTGTAACTTGGCTAATATGGTTTCAATTGAGGCAATTTGGAGAAGAAAAGAAGGACAAGTAATTCAGTCTAGAAAGGCAAAAGGTTTTAGATTTCTTTCCAAGTGCATTGGGGTGTGTGTGTGTGTGTGTGTGTGTGTGTGTGTGTGCATGCATGTGAATGTGTGGAAGAGCTGTTTCATGTACCGGCTTAATATTTTCTTGGAAAATATATACCAGTAACATCTTTCCTTTTTTCAATAAGTTATTGATCTTTACCTAGAATACAATTTTTCCTTTCATTCCTATCTTCCCCCAAACAATTCCCAAGTCCAGTCCCTTATATTCCACACTGACTCTTCAAGAGAATTAGATGACAGAGAAAGATATATTTATTATATAAATATAATATAATATAAATTAAAATAATCATAATATCAAAATGAAATATAAAACAAATTTATAAATATTTATAATAAATATGTCTACATAGTTTATGTACATATCTATCTGTCCATAGATATCCCATATCTTTATATATATATTTCTTTAAGCAATAGAGCAGTCACTGACCCAGGTCAAATAAATTATCAAATTCCAGTTGTCCTTTGCATCCTTCTTTTTTGGTTCTGCTAAATAATCAGACATTTTTGAGGTAAGCTACCTGTTATATAGAAATAAGAAGTGATCTGAGAGCTATAACAATAAACGAATGCAGAGAATGTGTCCACGGATCATTTTTGTGCCTAATTATGCCAATATACAAATCAGTCAAAGCAGCTGTTTGGGGGACTGCATTTCATTGACTGTGGATTAGGAGAGCTTTCCAAAGGTATTCATCAACTGTGACACTGTGCCTGTCTTTTTCATCCTTCAGAGCCTGCTCTGTAAGGTGCTGTTATGATTCACACGTCATTCACACTGGAATATCAGTAACAAAGCAGGGTTTCAAACAGGAGAAGTTCTAATTAGGAGTATAATATTTGCTTTTTTGTCAGTGCCTAATTAGTTTCACCATATTCCCATTTATGAAGGTGACTTGGTTATAATCACAGTTCAATGAGGAAGAATTATGTAATATATTCTTTTGTGGAACAATATGGCTAAGATCCCTAGAGGTCTTCCCCTTCATTCTGTCCACACACCAACACACATAGCATAGAGATATCAAATAGTCACATTTCACTCTCCTCACTATTTCCTTCACAGGATGACAGACATATTAATCAGTAGAGGGGAAAATGTATTATTATTTTACCATCCAATAAATCCCATTCCAAGAGCTCATAGGCTTGTGAATTTTTCAATCATTAAAGGTTCCCAGCATTTCCCTCATTTTGTGGGATGTCTTTTTTTTCAAATAGCATAGAATGAAGTGTGCATGACAGAAATTATTGGTAAAATTCTGTCAAAAAAAGTAAGTGTTATAATTAGATTTATAGAGAACTTAGGATGGATGGCACTCAAAATGCATGTTAGAAGATAGAATGCAAGAGCCAGAAGGGATTTTAAAATATGGAATATCTCAGTGTAAGAACTGGACCTAGCCTAGGAAAAAAACATAGAATGCTAAGTCATACTATTGAAAGTTAGAGTCGGAAAGGGATGATGGAGATAATCTACTCAACATTTTTCATTTTACAGATAAGCTAACTGAGGCCCAAAGACAAAGGTTTGGTGATTGTTCAAGGTTGCTTAGTGGAAAAAGTAGGAATAGAATGCACATCTTCCTTGTAGGCCAGTCTTATTAAAAATAAATGAGAGTGTATGTAAAGGTATAGGTATATGATGAAAGGCTAGGATCTCTTCCTGAAAACTTATATTCCTTTTAAGATGACAGATTAGAAATGGCCATTGTTTTGGATAACCTTTTTAAAGAGTTCCTTTAGGAAGTCTGTGGATAAAGAGGTCTTTTCTTTTGTGGCTAGAGAGAAGTAGTTACAGATAATCACATAACATTATGATAATGGACTTGGAGAAGGATGGGTGTTCAAAAAGAAACAACAGAGGCCACTTTGGTCACATAGTAGATTGTGCGCTGGCCTTGGAATCGAGAAGACCTGAATTCAAGATAGTTTTTACTGTGTGACCTTGCATGTCTGATCTCTCCACTCATAAGTAAAATAAATGATAATGGAAAGTATTTCATGAGGTTATTGTGAGGATCAAATGGCATCTATGTAAAACACTTTGGAAAACTCAGAGCTATCTAAAGTCATTATTATGATTAGTTAGTCAAACTCCCTTATTTTACAAATAAAAACAGAAGAATATATGTGGGATCCTTGAGAGCAGAGACTTTCTTTTGCTTTTCTTTTTATCTTCCATAGTAACTGCACAAAGTAAGCACTTAAATGTTTATTGGCGGTTGATTGATATTCTAGAACAAGAAACATTCTTCAAGATTATGAAGATCAACCCTTTCATTCTATAGATAAGGAATTTTCATAAGATACCACAGCTAGCATAATCATTAATAAAACAATAGACTGTGTATGTTTTAATGTGTTTGGAGGAGCATACTGTGGGATGAGTGCTACCACTGGTCTTTCCCTTTTTTTGCCTTCCCTTTCTTTGCCTTGTCTTGCCTTGCCTGGGAAACTGACTGAAAATATAATAGGGGCAGTTAGGTGGTTCAGTGCCTGGTTTGAAGTAAAGAACACTCATCTTCCTGAGTTCAAATCCCATCTCAGAAACTTCCTATGTGTATGACCCTGGGCAAGTCATTTATCCCTGTTTGTTTCAGTTTCCTCATTAAAATGATTGGGAGAAGGAAATGACAAACTAGTATTTTTGCCAAGAAAATCCTAAATGGGGCCACAAACAGTTGGATACAACTGAGAAACAGTTGAACCACAATGAGATTAGAAATGATAAACTTATGATAGAAAGGGAACCCTATTTCTTGGAGACGAAATCCAGCAGAGGAGAAGTCATAAAGTTGAGACCCTTTTAGCCTCCCAGTTCTTTGAGGCAGTAATGATTGTCTCACAAAATCCAACACATGTGCACCCTTGGTATTGTTTTTGGAGCAATCAGGATATATGTATGTCAATGTGTGCTGGGATTTGCTTGAGAGATTCTATTGTTACATTTTCAATAAATTTTTCTTAGACACTGAAAAAAATAATACAGATTGGGTTTTGATTTATTGGGTTTTTTTATTATCTAGACTTTAGAAAGTGATGGAGAAAATGCAAATTTTGAAGATTAAATTTTGAAATTATGTCATATTAATAATCATCTATTATAAGACTCCTGATTCCCTCCAGTTATCTAAGTCTTCCCAATGAGAAAACTATCCCCCCCCAAGAATTATCTTCTCCTTAACTGTTCTGTACTGCTAAATCATTTTTCATTCCTTTACCTCAATATCTACTAAGTATCTTTAACTTTTCATTTAACTGTTGCTGATTAAAATAGAAATGAGTATGATTAATATAACTTATAGTATGCTTTCAATGTCTGATCAATTAATCTGAACCACTGGTATTCTCAGGTTGAAAAAGGAGTTAAATTAAGGAAAAGAAACTTGAGAGAATGTTTGGGGAGGGAAGAGATTACCTCCTTTGTCTCTGACATATATATCCTGATTGCTCCAAAAACAATATCAAGGGTGCATATGTGTTGGATTTTGTGAGACAATCATTACTATTCAAACCCATTTTAAAAGTTTGTAAAGTATATTTAAAGTATTATTTCATGAAAGCCTCACATAAGATCTATAAGTCAGATTTAGCTGCATTTTACTAATAAGTAAACTGAGACAAAGTGATTAAGTGACAAATAGGATAGCATAGATTTTTTAATGTTAAAGGCAGTATTTGAATTAAATTCTCATTCCAAGATAACTCCTAGATCTACTGATTGCTTTTGTTGTTTGTTTTATGGTGCTTTGTGAACCCCCTAATTGCCTAATTTTCTGTACCCAAAATCTCCAAGGGAAATATCATGTTTTTACAGAAAACCAAGTAGCCCCAACTCAAATTGACATTTAGTGAAAGCAGCTAAGGAAAACTAAACTCTGGCATCCATGCTATGCCACTGTGAGAATTTCTCATTATTTGGTTCATTACTTTTCCTTTCTTCAAGGACTATAAAATTTAGTAGGATGGACTAGCCTTTAAACACTAGGCAAAGGGGCCAGGGAGGAGAACAAGGGACAAAATATTTCTTAGCTACCTACTGTGTGCTAACATTTTACCAATGGTGTTTATTTGATTCTCTCAATAACCCTTTGAGGTAACATTTTAATGACTTCATTTTACAGATGAAGAAACAGACATAGAAAGATTAAATGATTCACCTTTGGTCATGCAGTTAATAAATATTTGAGTTCACATTTGAACTCAGATCTTCCTACTTGAAACCCAGCACACTTATAAATAAAACCAGCTCTCTGCTTCAAAGAAATCTTTCTACTCTGGACTAACATTAACTGGGCATTGGTAATTCGTGTGTGTGTGTGTGTGTGTGTGTGTGTGTGTGTGTGTGTGTGTAAAATAGGCCTTGAACCCTTGAATTGTTGTGTTGTGCCTGGGCTGTTCAATTACTATGGCTTTTCAATTTGAGGTAAAACTTCCCTTTTCCAGCTTTCTATATAAAAATTAGGGCATCAGTGAGATACCCTGTTTCTGAGCTGTTAAAATGCAAATAACCCATGGGCAAGATTATTTGCTTATATTGTAGTGTAAATAAGTTCATCAAAACTTTTTCTGGAGCCAGCTTTGGGCAAGGTAAAAGGAAGGAAGGAGAAGAGAAAGCATCAGTCACCATAGAGGAAAATATAGATGGAAGAAAGGACAATGAAAAGTGATTCAAAACTTGCATTTAAAAAAAAATATGCCCGCTGGGGAAACAGATAGTAAGTTAATGGTGGCAGACCTGAAAACTAATAGGTTCATTTTTGGAAGGAAATTTGACAGTACACAGTGAAAGTTTCTAAAATAACCATACCATTTGACTCAATAATTATATTGCTAGGAGTATACGTTGAGAATATTATCACAAAGAAAATAAAAAGAACCATCTCTTTAAAGATTTTTATAGCAACATTATTTGTAATTACAAGGAATTGGAAGTCACCCAAATGTCCTACAATATGGGAATGCATAAACAAATTGTAATACATGAATGTAATGGAATACCATAATGTAATTATGATCAACAGGTATGAGGAATATAAATAAATCTACATATGACTCTATAAAATAATGCAAAGTAAAATACAAAAGCTGAAAGAAAAACTGAATTTTTGCAATGTATACAAATACAAATATGAATTTTAAAAAAAACAGACAAATATTATCTGTGTTAACATAGAGGGAATTTCTTTAAAGTCATTATGCCATTTAATTTATTGAAATGTAAATAGTTGCAAAAAATTTGATTGCTTTGATGATTCATATCAAATCAAACACAAATTAAAAATTGGGGTATGCTGGGGAAGAGTAACATGCCTATAAAGAATAAAAGGCAGTGGGAAATAAATATAATAGGTTTACTTTCCATTAGCAGCTATTTCTAAACCTTATTTTCTTCATCAATAAAATGGGGATAGTAATAACTTTCATTATCTACTCACAATTGTACGGAGGAAAATGTTTTATAAATTCCAAAGTACTACAAAATTGAGCTATTATTATACAACAATCAGTGAACAGTGCCTAACAGAACTTGCTGGGCTACCTGGTCCTCAATTAATGTCTATTTCTATTCTTTGTCTACCTTAGCTAAATTCAAGCACTTAAAAAAAATAACTTTTGCAAATCATCCTCTAGTACTTTCATTGGTAGAATAGTTTAGTAGTAAAAGCATTGAATTTAGAGTCAGAAAAATTAACTTCATTTTATTTCAATGCAATTCAACTTAACCAAGTTATGTTGTGTGCAAGATATTATTCTAGGAGATTGGGATCAAAAACACAAATACATTTACACACACAAAACCCAACATGAATTTGACTTTTTGCCTTTAAAGAACTTGAATCCCAGCTTTCTTATATGCTTTCTATATTCTCATTTATAAAATGGGAAGATCAGAATAAATGATTTCTAAGCTTTGCATCTTATGACAAAATTTATCAGCTTCCCAATATGGGCAAGAACTGCCTTAGTTAAGATCCTCAGTACCCTTATGATTTCTACTGTGATTTAGCAATGAATTTGAGAAAATGATAAATAAGAATTAGAACATGAAGGCATCTGCCTCACACTTGGCTCTCAACAAACTCTACTTGAACTGTAGTGAGAACTGTTTAAATGCATTATGTTTATTTTTCAATGACATTAAAATATAGCTTTGAAAAAAATGAAATTTTGGATACTAGCACAGCATATTTTTTCTGTTCATTTGCCAACAGTTTACTCTGTTGCTATACTTGCTTAATGAAACTAAGGCTGTAGCATTGACTAAGTATTTAATTTAGTGCTACTCTTTGCTACACACCAATAGATAAGAAACCATGGATGGCTCAAAGCAAAGCCATTTCCATTACTAGAAAGAGGAAAGAAAAATCAAAATAAGACACAGTAAAAGATCTTACTTATGATTAGAGCCATCTCATCTGTGAAATGAGAACTAATGATTTCTTTGTTTTACTTTTCAGGGTTGTCCAGAGTATCTTATGAGAATATATATATATATATATATATATATATATATATATATATATATGTAAAAATACTGTTTAAACTCCTAAGCATTATCTAAATTCATGGAAGCATTATGCTCACTTCTCTTCTCTCTCTGTCTCTTTGTCTCTCTCTCTCTCTCTCTCTTTCTCTCTCTCTCTCTCTCTCTCTCTCTCTCTCTCTCTCTCTCTCTCTCTCTTTCTCTCTTTCTTTCTCTCTTCCTCCCCTCTCTCTCCCCCCATATGTTTGTACCTAGCTTAGTCACAGAGTGAGAGTCTACAAACAAGTTATTTGTAGGTAGACAACTCACCCAGAATTCTATGGTCTCATCTTTTTATTTTTGGCTCCTGATCCTAGAGAACCAGAAAAGCTAAACAAAAGAAAGAATGTGGAAGACAGTGATAGTGATAAAGTAAATTTGAGTGAAATGATAGATGGTGGAAAACTCCACGAAAAGCAAAGAATAAACTACAAACCATCATTAGGAAGAACTTCTGAGATCTAATTCACAAAGGCCTATTCAATAGTCAAGATTGAGATATAAGTATATATACTTATATCTTGTGATATAAGTAAGTGATCATCAACAAGGGAGAAAATGTCAGGGTCCATAGCTATATAATACTGAGAGCTGGTCCCATAGTTGGGACAGATCTTGGGATTCTTTAACCCTTCTAGAAAAGTCATTTGTCTCTTTTTTAGTTGTTTCTTTGTTCCTTATCCATTACTTTCCATTTAGATTTCATTTATTTTCCAAGAAGCCCTATTAGCTGGAAGAAATACTAAGCTGCTCTTTTAGAGTCTACACAGGAGGGGGTTCAATTTTATTTAATTCTTGCAAGTCCTAGTCATTCCTTTTCAAACTCTAACCTTGACTCTCTATACTTTTTAAGTATGTCACAGCAATCTCTTCACCTTGGAAGTTCACCGAGTTCTCTGTGGCTCTGATCAGTTTGATTCCCTGAGAACATTCATTTTACAAAAATTTCCATCTTTTAAAAATATTTCTTAAGAAACTTTCAGGAACCAAGATGGCATAGGAAGCAGTAACTCACTGTAACTCTCCCATATTTATCAATAAACAATCATAAATTGTGCCCCAAAACAAATCCTGGAATGGAAAGTTTGGGATGAAATAATAATATAGTTAAAAAACTTGGAAGATTGGCAAGAAAGATTTGTCTCATTCAGCTAAAATTCAGATAAAATCAATGTACTTGATGTACAGTCAAGAACTGGAAACATCACAGCAACTCAACAGCAAGCCCACCTCAACAAACCAGCAAGATAACCCAAACTCCAATGCTGTGGGGTAGGCAAATATCAACAACCTTCCACATAACTCAGGATAGACAGAGGAATGGATAGACTCTAGCTCTGAAACCATCATATAGTTCAGCTTGGCCTTAGTTAAAAAATCAGATGCCAACCATATAGGTACCCTAGCAAACAGATGTCAGCACCAGGACCTCACATATAATCCAACATAGGCAAAAAGGCAGCTCCCAGAATTAGGACAACCACATGCTTCAGTATAGCTCAGGAATAAGAGCATAAATCAATGAAGGAGCACCCTACTAACCTCAACACTTGTCAGACACTAGCACTGGCATTCCAGCTTAGCACTAGGTAAACTGCTAGACTGCTACAATATTCAGCAGTAATACACAACCCTCCATCTCACCACTCAATGCAGCACTTGATTCTAGGGTCCCACATGAACTTCAGGGAAACCTCAGTATAGCTCCAGTTAAACAGTCAAGGCCTATAGACTCTGGCATAAGAAACATGAGACATGTTTCTTCCATTTCAGGAGCAGAGATTAAATTTAAAAGAAAGAGAAAAGGCTGGAAAAGGTAAACAAAAAAACATCAAAAAAAATATGACCATAGAAAGTTATTATGGTGACAGGAAAGAACAAGATACAAACTCAGATGGAGAAAGCAATGTCAAAACACATATGGGCAAAACCCCAAAGAAAAAAGAAAATAGTCACAAGTCTAGAAAAAAACTCATGACCAAGGTAAAACAAACAAGCAAACAAACAAAAACACCACCACTATCAACAACAACCACAAAACAAAACTAAACTTTAAAAATGAAACAACAGAAGTAGAAGAAAAATTAGGAAAAAAATGAAAATGATGCAAGAGAATTATGCAGGGAAAAGAAAACAATTGCTTAAAAAGTAGAATAGGACAAATGGAAAAGGAGATACAAAAATCCATCAAAGAAGACAACTCCTTAAAAAGTACAATTGGGCAAAGGAAGTACAAAAGATAACTGAAGAAAATAATTCCTTAAAAGTTAGAATTGGGCAAAAATTAGAATTAGAAGCTAATGGTTCTATAAAATGTCAAGAATCAAACAAACAACTTCAAAAGAATACATAAATTGAAAAAAAATGTAAAATATTTCATTGGATAAAACAACTGATCTGGAAAATATATCCAGTAGAGACAATGCCAGAATCACTGGATCACTGGAAAGTCATAATCAATTCATCTTTTTGATTATGAAATGAACAGCATCTTTCAAGAAATTATCAAGGAAAATTGTCATCATATCTTAGAACTAGAGGATAAACTTGACAATGAAAGAATCCACAAATCACCTCAAGAAACAGATCCAAAAATTTAAAAAAAAAAAAAAAAAAACTTCAAAGAACATTATAGCAAAATTTCAGAGCGATCAGGTCAAGGAAAAAAAAATATTGAAGTAGCCAGAAGAAACAGGTGTGGTCAATCATATGCCAATAAATTTGACAATCTGAGTAAAACTGATCAATATTTACAAAATTATAATTTTCCTAAATAGCTAAATAGATAGCTAAATAGTATACGAAATACTATTCTTCCCTGCTAAATAGATAACGAAATAGTATACTTAAATAACCCTATCTTTAAAAAAAAATAAATTTAACAAGACATTCATTAATTCCCTAAGAAAAATCCCCAAGACCAGATGAGTTCACAAGTTAATTCTACCAAATATATTTTTAGAAATCCCAATTCTAAATAAAATATTTGTAAAAATAACGGCTTTTATGACACTAATCAGACACTGATGCCTAAGCAAGAAAGAGCAAAAACAGATAAGAAAAATTATAATTTTATTTCCCTAATGAATATCAATGCAAAAATCTGGAACAAACTACTAGCAGAGGGATTACGGCAACATATCACAAGTGTTATACATTATAGCCAGGTGGAATTTATATTAGGAATGCATGGTTAGTTCAACATTAGATAAGCTATCAAAATAATTTACAGTATCAATAACAAAACTAACATAAATAATATTATTATCTCCTTAGATGCCAAACAAGCTTTTGACAAACACAGTACCCATTCCTAATACAAAGCACTGAATAATATTGGGAATGAAGTTTTCCTTTAAATGATAAACAATTTCTATCTTAAACCATCAGCAAGCATTATCTGTAATGGGAATAATCTAGAAGATTCTCAGTAAGATCAGGGGTTAATCAGGGATGCCCATTAGCAACACTTTCTTATTCAATATAATACTAGAAATATTAGCTATAATAATAAGAGAAGAAAAAAATTGAAGGAATTAGAATAAACAATGAGGGAACTCATTCTTTGTAGATGATATGACAGTATTCTTAGAGCATAGTTGAGAATCCTCTAAAAAAACTACTTGAAATAATTAATATTAGCTAAGTTGCAGAATATAAAATAAGCCCACATAAATTACCAGCATTTATTTATATGATTAACAAAACACTAAAATAAAAATTTAGAAAAATTCCATTTAAAAATTGCAAACAGTATAAAGTATTTGGAAGTCTACCTGCCAAGAGAAACCCAAGAACTATATGGACACAAGTATAAAATACTTTCCACACAAATAAAGTCAGATTTAAACAACTGGGAAAATATCATTTGCTCATGGGTAGACTGATAAACATTCTGACTAAATTAATTTACTTATTCAGTGTCATAACAATCAAACCACCAAAAATGTATTTGATAAAACTAGAAAAAAATAACAAAATTCATATGAAAGAACAAAAAGATTAAGAATATGAAGGGAATTAATAAAAAATACAAAGAAAGATAGCCCAGCAATATCAGATCTCAAATTATATAATAAATCAGTAAATATCAAAACCATCTGGTCCTGAGATAAAATGGCAAGTCAGTGGAGTAAATAATGTAAGACACAGTAGTCAAGTATCATAGTAACCTAATGTTTGATATACTTGAAGACCTTAGCCTTCAGGATAAGAAGCCTGTATTTGAAAATGCACACACCCACACACAACACACACACACACACACACAGGAACTCTATGAACAAAAAAAACTTTTCACACAAATAAGGTCAAATCTAAACAGTTAGATGAATATAAATTGCTCATGGGTAGGTCAAGCAAATACAATAAGAACAACAATTCTATCTAAATTAGTCTACTTCTCCAGTGCCATACTGATGGAATTGCCAAAAAGTTATTTTATAGAGATATAAAAAAACAAATTTATCTAGAAGAACAAAATGTCAAGAATATCAAGGGGATTAATGGGAAAAAATACAAAGGATGGTGGCCTAACAATACTAGATCTAAAACTCTATTATAAATCAGCAATTATCAAAACCATATAGTTTTTATGAAATAGAGTGACTAAGAAATACAATGGTGGATCAGTGGAATAGATTAGATACACATGACATAATAATAATCAATGACTATAGTAATCTATTGTTGATAAACTCTAAAATTCTAGCTTCTGAAATAACTTACTATTTCACAAAAATTGTTAGGAAAAATGAAAAATAATATGACAGAAATTTAGCATAGACCTATATCTCACACCAAAATAAAGTCAAATTTGGTGCATGATTTAGGCATAAAAGATTATACTGTAAGCCAATTATGAGAGTAAGGGATAGTTTATCTCTCAGATCTTTGAAGAAGACAATTGCATTATAAAATGCAAAATGGAACACTTTGATTACATTAAATTGAAAAAAAATTGCTCAAACAAAACCAACACAGCTAAGTTTAGAAGGGAAGCATAAATCTGGGATGGTAGAGCAATTATAGACAGTGTTTCTGATAAAGCCTTCATTTATAAAATATATAAAGAATTGAGTCAAATTTGTAAGAATACAAGTCATTCCCCAATTGATAAATGGTCAAAAGATGACTAGACTATTTTCAAACCATCTATAGTCATATGAAAAAATGCTCTAAATCACTATTTATTAGAGAAATGCAAATTAAATAATTCAAGATAGCACTTCATACCTCTCAGACTGGCTAAAATGACAGCAAAGAAATTGTTCAATGTTGGAGGGGATGTGGGAAAACTGGAACACTATTACATTGTTGGTGGAGTTGTGAAGTGAACCAATACCTCTGAAGAACTATTTGGGATTATGCTCAAAGGGCTATAAAATTGTTCATATTCTTTGATCTAGCTGCGCTACCATTGAGTCTATATTCAAAACACAACAAAACAAAAACATAAAATAGGGAGGAAAAATGTTAGTAGCAGCTCTCTTTATTATGATAAGGAATTGAAAAATAAGTACATGACCATCAATTGGGAAAGTCTGAATAAGTTTATGGTATATGAAAGTAATGGAATATTATTATTCTATTCAAAAAGGTGAACAGGCCAATTTTAGAAAGACCTGGAAAGATTTACATGAAATTATGCTGAGTGAAACAAGCAGAATCAGGAAAACAGTAATGATAATATTGTTTAATAATCAACTATGTTAGATTTGATTGAATCCAGTGGCCCAGTGATCCAAGGCTATTGGAAATGCCATTATAACCCAGAGAGAGAGAACTATGGAGACTGAATGTACATCAACACGTTCTATGTTCATTTTTTCTTTTTCTTCTGTTTTTTTTTAATATTTCTCTCCTAAAATGATTCATAAGGAAATGTATAAAATAATTAATATACAATTATAACAAAAATGCTGTTTTTATATGTAAAAAGGAAAATAATAGGACATAAATTATGTATAGACCAACTTTTCACAATGTATTCCAAAATAAGGTTAAAATGGTGCATCACTTTAGGCATAAAGAGTGACAGTTAGAAGAGCAAGGAATAGTTTAATTGTCAGATTTATAGAAAAGGGAAAGATTTATGATCAAACAAGAAATGGAAATTTTATGAAGAACTTTTATGAAGTATCTCTGATAAAGGACTCATTTCTGAAATATATGAAGACCCTAATCAAATTTATAAGAATATAATTCATTTTCCAATTGATAGTCAAAGGACATGAACAGATAGTTAGAAATCAAAGCTCTCGATGGCCATGTGAAGAAATTCTTTAAATCACTTTTGATTACAAAAATGCAAATTAAAAAAAAAAAAACCTCTCAGGTACAGATCCACACTTTATCAGATTGGCTTATATGACAAAAAAGGAAGATGATAAATATTGGAGAGGACATAGGAAAATTGGGACACTACTCAGCATTGTTGAAGTTGTGAACTGATTCGACCATTTTAGTAAGTAATTTTGAATTATGCCCAAATTGTGTATATCCTTTGATTCAGCAATATCACACCATATCTGTATCTCAAAGAGATCAATAAAAATGGAGAAAGTACCTACATGTGCAATAATATTTATATCAGTCCTTTTCATGATAGAAAAATATTGAAAATTAGGCGATGCCTATTTTAAAGAATGACTAAACAAGCAAAGGTATTTGAATAAGGGAATACTATTATGACAAAACAAACAAACAAACAAAAAAAGATGAACAACCAGATTTCATGAAAACATGGAAAAACTTGTACAAACTAATATAAAAGAAAAATGAACAGAATCAGGAAAACATTTTAACAGTATCAGAACATTATGTGATGATCACTATGAATGACTTTGCTCTTCTGAGCAGTGCAATGATCCAGGATAAGTATAAAGGACTCTTGATGGAAAATGTTATCCATATCCAGATAAAGGCTGGTGGATTCTACACCTTTTTCATTTTATTTTTTCACAGGTATCCTTTTGATGTATTTCTTCTTTTATATCTTTGACTAATATAAAAATATTTTACATAATTGCACATATATAACCTATATCAAAGTGCCTATAATTTTAGGAAGATAAGAGAAAAGGCAGGGAGAAGAATTTGAAACTGAAAAATGCTGCCAAAATGAACTTCAAATTTGTCATCATGTATGTGAGGGAAAATTAAAAATAAAATTTTATTAGGAAGAAAGGAAGGAAAGAAAGAACAAGTGAAGAAAAAAGAAAGACAGAAAAAAGAAAGAGAGAATGAGAAAGAAGGAAGAAAGAAGGAAGAAAGAAAGAAAGAAAGAAAGAAAGAAAGAAAGAAAGAAAGAAAGAAAGAAAGAAAGAAAGAAAGAAAGAAAGAAAGAAAGAAGGAAGGAAGGAAGGAAGGAAGGAAAGAAAGAAGGAAGGAAGGAAGAGAGGGAGGGAGGGAGGAAGAAGGAAGGAATAGAAAGAGAGAGAGGGAGGGAGGGAGGGAGAGAGGGAGGAAGAAAGACAGAAGGAGGGGATCAACAAACAAAAAAAAAAGAAAAAAGAAAGAAGGAAGGAAGGAAGAGAAGAAGGAAGGAAGGAGGAAAGGAAGAGAAGAAGGAAGGAAGGAAGGAAGAAAAAAGGAAGGGAATGAACAAAAAAGAAAGAGAGAGAGAGAAAAAGGAGGAGGAGGAGGAAAAAGAAGAAGAGGAGGAGGAGGAGGAGGGGGAAGAGGAGAAGGAAGAGAGAGAAGGAGTGACAGGGGGAGGAAAAGAGGGAGGGAGGAAGAAAGAAAGTTCCTAGGCCAGTCTTGTCTTCATTCCATTCTGTGATCTCTTTCTTGACTGTCTAGATTATTTCTACCTTGGCACTTTGCATGTACTTCTTCCTTTCTCCCTCCTACTTTTCAGTTTCCATTATTGTATTGTCTTTTGCCATGGCAGTATTAACTCCTTGAAAACAGACTATCTCTTTTTACTTGTATTTGTGTTACTAGTACTTTGCACAGTTTCTGGCATATAATAAGCTCTTAATACATACTTCTTAATGATCTGAATTACAGTTAACAGAATAGTGTGGAAAAGTAGGGAGGTCAGTTTCATAACTTTCACGTTTGGGAAGAATCTTATATAAAAACATGAAAAGTTTAAAAATGAGTATTGGAATGAGTCTGAGGGTGCAATTGGCAATGTTCTTAAAGACAGAAAATTTTCTTTTCCTTCCCTGATCACAACCCTTCCACACGTTTTTGTCTGTTACAATCTGGCATTCCAGTGTTTGAAAAGACAGCTACCTTTCCAAAAAAAGAAAAAAGAAAAGAATGAAAAAAGTTACAATGAAAAGAAAACCATAACTTGAAAAGGGGAGTAAATTAAAAGAAAGCTCTACCTATGAACAAGGAGGATGAAGTGATTTGTTCTAGCAAGCTCAGATAGGTCTTTTGGATAGAGAGATGATTGACAGCTCAGCCTGTCTCACTGGGTATCATCAGATGCCTTATATACAGAAGGCAGAATAACATAATAAATATACTTCCAATAAATAGTCTCTTTATTTCTCATTTCTCACCTGGCTGCACTATTCTGAGACATGTCTGTCTTCTCAGTCATGCCCCAGGAAGCTCATTTATTGAGAAAACCTCATCATTCTCCTAGATTTTGCCAGCCCTAGTCCTTCATCTCATCACTAGCCTCTGTTCTACTAATTGAAGAGTTAAGCCACAAACTCCAAAACATCCCTTTAAAATAGAAGGTTTGCTCAAAACTTCTCTTCACCTGGATGCATGATTCAGGGACATCTCTGGCTTTGCCACTATGCCCCCATATTAGTTAACTTGTTACCCTGAACTTTTCAGGTTTCTTTTTTTGTATTATCTTCATTCGATTGTAAGCTTCTTGAGGAAAGGGACTTTTTCATATTTGTATCCTCAGTGTTTAGCATACTGTCCAGCACAAAGAACATGCTTCAAATGATTATTGATTATTAACTATATTTGTCCCTTCCATATTGCTTTTTTCCTTACCTCAGTTTTGATATATCATGGGTTAGCATAGAAAATTAAATGAGAATTTTGGGGAAGTTTTGTGAGAGGTGCAAATAACATATAGACTCCAGCAGGTGGCACAGACCCTATAACCAAATAAGATAAATATTACCATATACTATAAACACTCCATGAAATAAAAATTTTAAAAAAGTTGACTTTTTCTGTTACAAAGGAAAGGCCAAATAATTTTACACAGATTTTCCAAAGCTCAGAAATGCTGTACCCCTAACTTCTACAATGTAAAAGGGATGACTATACACTATCACAATATTTTCACTTCAAAGCAAAGGTATAACCTTTATATGGGGCTTCAGAAGAGATATTAGTCACTCATCTAACATTATGAAGCATTTATATTTTCAAGTTCTGTATGAAGCATACTATACTAAAACATATAATGTAAGAATTAGAAGGGAGCTTAGAAAGAATATTTAACCTGGGAGAAATTTAAAACAGACTTTTTCCCCTGGAGCAAATAGGCTACAATAAGTAGTCCAGGCTCACCAAGATAGGAAGTGTTAAGTGTCTGAGGCCAGATTTGAACTTAAGTCCTCCTGACTTCAGGACTGGTACTCTGTCCACTGCACCAACTAGCTGCCCCAAAACATAGATGTTTTAAAGACCTAGGATGTCAGAATAGAAGAGACTTTAGAATAGATGTTACCATAGATTATATATATATATATATATATTAAATGACAGTGTTGGAAGACATTTTCGAGATCAACGCTTAATTGTTTTATGGAATGAAAAGTTTATGGCATCAGGAATTGAATTCATTTGTCATGCATTTGGTCAGCAGTAGACCCTAAACAGAATAAATATTTCTTGCTGTTTTTGTTTTTCTTTTCCCCAAGATATTGCCCTCAACTTCCAAAGAACTGGATAATTCACACAAAAGGTTATTGCAGCAAGGGAAGGTTCATAGTTGCTCAGTTAAATGTGACAAACTTTCAGGAAGCACCAAAGGAATGGGCAGACCTGTGGAGAAGCGTGGTCTCCTGCTGTTGATTCTCAATCAGCCCTGCAGAGTCAGAGAGCTTCTACACTACATTTGCAAGAAAACTTTCCTGCCTGCTCACAGCAGGTAAAATCTGAAGCCAGTCAGAAACCGATGAGAGCAGTACTGTACTTAGAAAACTATAGACTTCTAATGAACACCTAATGAACTTCATGAAGAAGACTGATTGACTTCTGAACTGCTCTGAGAGCTAGGACCAAAAGGACTAGGCTGCTTTTTATTTTTTTGTAATGCTTTGGGCTAAATTGAGATTTTTTGACCCCCTTGTGACTCTTTTTACTTTCCAGGAAAGTCAGATAGAGGAGAAAATACCAATCTGCTACGATTCTATGAAAAGTGAAAAAGAGAGAGATGAAACACTTGCACATGAAATTTCATGTGAGAAAGTAATAATATTTACTTGGAGAAGAAAAGACTTAGAGATGACATAATAGTTAAACATATAAAGGATTATTGTATGAAGAAAATAATAAATTTATTCTGCTTCATCTTAGAACTAAAGATTACTTAGTAGATGTTACAGACAGCAAGATCTAGGCTTCATGGATGAAACCAAAAGTAAAACAATACAAAATAAAATTAAAACAAACCAATAAGGGCAGATGTGTGGCACAGTAGATAGAGCACCAACCCTGAAATTAGGAAGATCTGAGTTCAACTCTGTCCCCAAACACTTAACACTTTCTAACTGTGTGATCTTGAGCATGTCACTTAACCCCAACTGCCTTAGAGGGAAAGAAAAAAACCCAACAAACTAAAAAACAATCAAACAAAACCAACCAAACAAAACCTAGGAGTGAGAAATTTTCCAAATAGAAATGACTTTCCTAAGAGGCAAGAAGCTTTTTCATCATAGAAGATTTAAAAAAAAAATTAAATGATCACTTATTTTCAATGTTGTAAAAGGAATTTTTACTTAGTAGGGATTTGATTATATGGAATTAAATCTTTCATTTTATTCTGATTGATTCTAAAATAATCCTAGATACACAAAATTGTGCTGTGATAAAGGTTCATAAACTATTTCCCTTTGTGAAAACTGACATTAATTTACGTTCTTCTTTCCTGAGATTATCACCTTTATTAATCTAGATTAGGGACATATCTTGCAACATAGTATGGAAAGGAGTAGAATTTAGGTTAAGTTCTCATATTATCACTGCTAGATGGAGCAAAGGGTAAAAAGATGCTGGATATGGAGTTAGAATAACTTGAGTTCAAATTCAAGACTCACAAAGTCACTAGCTATTATGACCCTGGTTAGGTCATTAGCAGAGATCTTTTAAAATTAAAGTGAAGTGACATATAGTCAGGCTGCTGAATAATGGAAAAATCAAGATTCAAACCAGTTATTTACGTGCTAAATTCAATATTCTTTCAATCAATTATACTGCCCTGATAATTGAATGCCTGTTTGAAAACCTGAGGATCTTATATTTAGTAGTCTGTCACAGAAGATCTTAGCACTCCAAGAAAAGACATAGTTATAATGGGAAAATGGTTACGGCTGTGCTGCAGAAACATTGTATTTTCCTTAAGCAACAAACTATATTCTCCCTCCTGTCTGAAACTGTATTACCAAGGTAATCACTCTCTTCCAAATTGTTATAATCACACATTTGTAACTCGATCTCTAAATGTCTGGGTCACAGTGAGAAAGGACTGAAACAGATAAATTGCCAAGATAACCTTTTGCTGAAGTTGTTAGCATGATTGATATGAGTCATTACATAAGTAGAGATCATTATTTTTTTATTGGCAAAATGGGATTTTTCCAACAAGGAGTACCCACTGAGTCCTAAATATGTGTCTGAGAGACAGATCTACATGGTTTCAGGAATGAGGATTATGGCAAGAAGACTTAGCATTTTTAGTGTAAAAAGTATTTACCCGGGGATATATATATAATAACAATTGGACTCCCGAGGGACTTACTCCATCAGTACAGATTGAGAACCATGTATGTCTTGGTAGGTAAGTCTTAGGGACTTGCCACGAGTGCAGAGAGACTAAATAATAAGCTTAGGTTCATATAGTTAGTATAATAGAGAGGATTTGAATCTAGATCTTTTTGACTCCAAATCCTGCATGTCATCCCCATTGACAAATTGTTTCTTTTTATAGAATATAAGTTAAATTAAATTAACATATATTCTGCCTGCCTCAGTTTCTTTAATTGAAAAATGGGAATTAAAGTAGTGTCTACTTAGCAGAGAAGTTGTGAGGATGAAATGTGATATTTGTTTAAAAAAGACATAGTATATAATAGGTGAGTCAGTTAGGTGGTATAGGGGATAGGATGACTGGCCTGGAATCATAAACACTCATCTTCCCAAATTCAAATCCAGACTCAGGCATATTAATAGCTGTGTCACTCTAGACAAGTCACATAGTCTTGTTTGCTTAATCTCACAATAAGCTAGAGAAGGAATACCAAACTACTCCATTATCTTTACCAAAAAATCTTCAAGTAAGGTCATGAAGAATCATACATGACTGAAAAATAACTGACAGCACAAGTGCTAAATAAATGCTTCTTTTTGTCTTCTTTCCTCTCTCCTTCCTTCCTTTCATGTCTTGCCTTCTCTTCTTCCAACCTTCCCTCCTTCCATCCTTCCCTTCTTTGTCCTTTCCTTTCCTCCTTCCTTCCTACCTTCCCTGCTTCCCTTCTTCCTTCCCTCTCTCCTTTCTTCCCTCCCTCCCTCCCTAACTTCCCTCCTTCCATCCTTCCCTTCTTTGTCCTTTCCTTTCCTCCTTCCTTCCTACCTTCCCTGCTTCCCTTCTTCCTTCCTTCCTTCTTTCCTTCCTTCCTTCTTTCCTTCCATCCTTTCCTCTTTCCTTTTTTTCTTCCCTTGTTCCTTCTATCCTCCCTATCTTTCTTCCTTGTTTTCTTTTTTCTTTTCTTCCTGGAATGAATCATGAAGTTCAGCATTTATAGAAATTTTCAAATCAATTCAGAAAACACTTACTGACCACACAGTATTGTATTCAACACTGAGAAAATATGATGAGGAAGAAGGTGATCCTTTTGAAAGGTCCCCAGCAATGGGGAAGGGAAGCTGTCTAGAGTTCAAAATTGAAATTAGAAGGACCAGAATTTGAATCCTACTTCAGAAACCTTATAGCTTCTTGACCCTAGTCAAGTATATCTCTGTATTTGAGTTTCCGTATCTGTAAAAGGAGGGAGGGTTTATATTAACTACTCTATAAGATGGTTGTAAAAGTCATGCAATGTAGGTAAAGACCTTTGCAGATATTAAAATATTATATAATAGATAAAGTTCCAGGTGTGGAGCCAAGATGGCAGAGTAAAGTTAGGAAGCTACTCAAGCTCTCCCATGTTCCTCTGAAAACCATATGAAACCAAGCCTCTGAACAGAGTTTGATGAATGAAACCAATCTCCAGATTAAGATAGACTGAAAAAAAACTTCAACAAAGGTCAGTGTCACTGGAGTGAAAAGGGTGTTCAGGCCAGGCCAGATAGACTCTGGGAAAACTGGTGAGAGGATCTTAATCAAAGCAAATCAGCAATTAAGACTCTCAGTCCTGACTCAATAGAGGAGCAAAACAGTGGGGCAGCTTTCATTTCCAGTCTGGAAAGCAAACTCTGGAAAATCAAGCTGTTTCTAGAACGGAGCAGGCAAAGCTACCCTCTACAAACACAAGGGGCCCATAGATTCAAACCCAAGACTCGCAGTTACAAAGGAAGTTTGGGAAAGAGCCACCTTTACCCCAAAAGCAGAGCTCCACCTTAAAAAGAAAAAAGAAGAAAAAGAAATACAAACAGAAAAGAAAAGAAAAGAAAATGGGCAAGAAAAAAACAAAACAAAATAAACAAACAAACAAAAAACCTTGACCATAGAAAGCTACTATGATGATAGGACAGACCAAAACACAAACTCAGACAAATATAGAATGTCCATAAGAGAAATCTCAAAGAGTAAGATAAATTGGTCTCAAGCCCAAAGAGGCTTTTTGTAAATGCTCATAAAAGACTTCAAAAGACAATAAAAAGTAGAATAAAACATGAGAAAAGAAATGAGAAGTATGTATGAAAGAGTCAATAGTTTGGAAAAGGAAGAAAAAAAAAACTTGTTTGAAGAAAACAAATCCTTAAAGAATAAAATAAAACAAATGGGAAAAAAAGAATTACAAAAGATAACTGAAGAAAATCACACATTAAAAATCAGAACAGGGAAAATGGAAGCTAATGACTTTATGAGACAGCAAGAATCAGTTAAACTAAAAAGAATGAAGAAATGGAAGAAAATGTGAAATAACTCATTGACAAACCAACCAAGCTGGAAAATAGATCCAGAAGAGACAATTTAAAAATTATTGACCTAATTGAAGGTCATGGCCAAAAAAAGAGCCTGGATAGCATTCTACAAAAGGTCATTAAGGAAAATTGTCCCCAATATACTAAAGACAGAAGGGGAAATCCTCATTGAAAGAATATATGCATCACCCCTGGAAAGAGATCTCATAAAGAAAACCCAAGGAACATTGTTGCAAAACTCCAAAACTATAATCTCAAGGAAAAAAATACTGCAAGCTGCCAGACAAAACAATTGAAACATCAAGGAACAATAATTAGGATTACCCAGGATCTGGCAGCTTTTACAATAAAGGTTCAGAGGACCTGGAACAACATATTACAGGAGGCAAAGGACCAAGGGTTACAACTAAGAATTAATTACCCAGCTAGACTCAAGAGAATTATCTTTCTAGGAACTAGACTATCTTTCAGGGGAAGAAATATAGCTTCAATGAAATGAGAGACTTTCAAAAATTTCTATCAAAAAACCCAGAACTAAACAAAAAATTTAATTTACAAACACAGGGCTCAAGAGAACCATAAAAAAGTAAATAGGGGAAATTATATATATATATATATATATATATATATATATATATATATGAAAACAAAAGGAAAGTGGAGGGAAAATGGGGCAATTAGTTCATATGAAGAGGTGCAAAAAACCTATACTTGAGGGAAAGAAGCTAGGAAAATGAGCATTATCTGAAGCTTGATTTGATCAGTTTTGGCTTTTAGAGGAAATAATTTAATCATTCTGTTAGGTATAGTAATTTATCTAACTTTATAAAGAAGTAGGAGGAGAAAATAAAATGTAGGGACAGAATAAAAGGGAGGGTGGAAACATTAGGGAAAAAGGCAGACAAGGGGAAAAGGGTTGAAAGAAGACAGGATAGTGGATAGAGTGAAGATAGGACAAAAGTATTATAAAGGGAAGAAAAGAGGATAGAGGGAAATATAAAGCTGGTAATCGTAACTGTTAATGTGAATGAAAAGAACTTTCCCATAAAATGGAAGCAAATGGCAGAGTGGATTCCAAAACAGAATTCTATAATACGTTGTTTACACATTTGACACAGAAAGAGACGTATAGAGTAAAGGTAAAAGGTTAAAATTGAATTTATGCTTCAACTGAAGTAAAAAATGCAGGGGTGGCAATTTTGATCTTAGATAAAGCAAAAGTAAAAATAGCTCTCATTAAAAAATGTGAAACAGAAAATAATAAAACAGAAAGTAAGATAACTATTGAATTAATAAACAAAACTAAGAATTGTTTTTCTGAAAAGAAAAACTAACAAAATAGATGAAACTTTGGTTAATTTGATCAGAAAAAAAGAGAAAAAAAGTCAAATCACCAACATCAAAAAAGGAAATGGGTGAATTTACCAAAAATGAAAAAGAAATTAAAGCAATAATTAAGAGCTATTTTGTCCAAATCTATGGCAGCAAGTCTGATAGTCTAGCTGATGTGGATGAATATTTATAAAAATATAAATTGTCCACATTAACAGAATAGGAATAGGAAAAA
This sequence comes from Antechinus flavipes, assembly GCF_016432865.1. NCBI lineage: Eukaryota > Metazoa > Chordata > Mammalia > Dasyuromorphia > Dasyuridae > Antechinus > Antechinus flavipes. The sequence goes on from NC_067399.1 coordinate 69,939,799, forward strand.
AATATTTAAATAATCCCATTTTAGAAAAAAGAAATTGAACAAGTCAGTAATAAAATCCCTAAGAAAAAATCTCCAGGGCCAGATTGATTCACAAGTGAATTCTATCAAACATTTAAGGAACAATTAGTTCTAATACTATGTAAACTATTTGGAAAAAAAGGTAAAGAAGAAGCATTTGGCAAATTCTTTCTATGACACAAATATGGCACTCACTGATACCTAAATCAGGAAGGGCAAAAACAGAAAAAGAAAATTACAGACCAATCTCCCTACTGATTATTGATGCAAAAACGTTAAATAAAATATTAGCAAAAATTATAACACAGGATACACTATGACCAACTAGGAGTTATAGTACGAATGTAGGGCTATTCAATATCAGGGAAAAAAAGTATTACCATAACCGACCATATAAAAAACAAAACCAACAGAAGTCATATGATAGTCTCAATAGATACAGAAAAGGCTTTTGGTAAAATGTAGCACGCATTCTTTTTAAAAACACTAGAGAGCATAGAGATAAAGAGAGTTTTCCTTGAAATATTAAGTAGTATTTACCTAAAACCTACAGCAAGCATTATTTGTAACAGAGAGGAGCCGGATGCATTCCCAATAAGATCAGGGGTGAAACAAGGATGCTCATGATCACTACTACTATTCAACATTATACTAGAAATGTTGGCTTTAGCATAAGAAATGAAAAAGAAATTAAAGGAATTAGAATAGTCAATGAATAAATAAAACTATCACTCTTTGCAGAAAACATGGTGATATACTTAGTGAATCTTAGAAAATCATGCAAAAACCTCCTGGAAATGATGTGCAACTTTAGCAAAGTTGCAAAATATAAAATAAGCCCACAGAAATCATCAACATTTCTATATATTACTGATGAAGCTCATCAGCAAGTGATAGAAACAGAAATTGCATTTAAAATTACTGGACAAGATAAACTAATTGGGAGTCTACCTAACCCAATAACAATATGAACACAATTACAAAACACTTGTCACACAAATAAAATCAGGTCTAAACAACTGGAAAAATATAAATTGCTCATATCTAGCCCATCTAATATAATAAAAATGAAAATGCTGCCTAAATTGATCTACTTGTTCAATGTCATACCATTCAAACTGCCAAAACTTTATTTTAATAGAACTGCAAAAATAATAACAAAATTCACCCAAAAGAAAAAAAAAGATCAAGAATATTAAGGAAATTAAGTCTTTTAAAATAGTTCATCATCATATGTAGCAAATAATAATTGAATGTACCAAATTAGGAAATATTAAGATATGAATTCTAGAAAAGGTAAAGTCAAACAATGAAGAAACATAGCAATTACTGAAGATAATATGGAGTACCATATGAAATACTCTAGTTTAGATATCTCATTGGCATAGTAATAGTGTCCTTTATCTTTTTATTTGAAGTTTGATTTATATCCTTTGTTTAACCATTGCCTCATATATCTCTCTAATACTGAATCCTTCCTTTATAACAAAGAAAAGCAGTCAAGTAAATTAAACCTAGAGAAGCACATCAGACATTAATATTCAATACCCCTAGCTTAGTGGACAGAGTTCTGGGCCTTAACTCAGGAAGATCTGATTTCAATTTTTGTCTCAAATACTCACTGTCTATATAACTCACTGCAAATCAGTGGGTCTCAGTCTCAAGTTTCTCATCTGGAAAATGGGAGTCATAACAGCCCTTGCATCCCAGGGTTGCTGTGTGGATCAAATAAGATAATAATTGTAAAACACAGCATAGTGCCTGATACATAGTAGGTACCATGAAAATGTCAACTCATTAATGCTGTTTTCATTATCATTTATTATTATCAGTGTTACTCTATTTTCTCATCTATTCTCTAATATCAAGATCAATCATTGCAATTTATTCAATTCTTTATTTGGTTGTTCTTTAGGTTGTTTTCATTTATAATATTGTAATCATTGTGTGTTTTGTTTCCTGTCTCTGTTTAGTTTCTTGTATCAGTTTATACAAATTATCTCATAATTTTCTATAATCACTCTTTCTATGGAATATATTTCATTACATTCATATATTTATGTTATAGTTTCTTTAGCTATTTTCCAATTAATAATCACCCATTTCAACTCTAGTTTTTTGTTGTCACAAAAAATTATGTTATAAATACTTTCTTATATAAGTACCTTAGGTATATTTTAGTTTTACTTTTCTGGTGATTAACTTTCTTCATCCTATTTTCCCAAATGTCTCTGTTTATATAAAAGGTCCTACAACTTTTCCAATCAGATTTTGAATCAGCAAAGATTATTTTTATCTCAGAAAAAATGCTTAGCCTATCTATATAACTCTGCTTTTACTGACATTATAGAGAATGTATTCTTCAAAGCTGTTAAGGGAAAGGTAATTAGGTATAACTACCTGTTCTTCAAAGATGTTAATCTCTAAGAGAGCCATCTGCACCTAGAGAGGACTGTGGGGACTGAATGTGCATCATAAGATAGTGTTTTCACATTTTTTTGTGTTGTTGCTTGCACTTTGTTTTGGTTCTTATTTTTCCCTTTTTTGAATGGATTTTTCTTGTGCAGCATAATAACTGTGGAATATGTATAGAACAAATGCACATGTTTAACATATATTGGATTACTTGCCATGTAGGAGAGGAGGTGAGGGGAAGGGAAGAGGAAAAAATTGGAACACAAAATTTTACAGGGGTGAATGTTGAAAATTGCCTATGCCTGTGTTTTGAAAATAAAACACTTTAATTAAAAAAGATGTTAATCTTATATATTTCAGGTCTATTCATTTTGGGAAGGAAGAGATGCCTAGGAAAATATTATATACTGGCATGGTACCAAGGATTAAAAGAAAAGGGACTTTGTTAGGCATTCTTTCCTCTATCTGACACTGGCATTCATTGGAGTTCTTCAGATAGGGGTTGGAAGTCTACCCCATTTTTCTGGAATGTTCTAAATAGTATGAAGTTCTAATATGAACTGATGACAGGGAAAGATAATGTGGAACGTTGGAGGGGATGTGGGAAAACAGTGACACTGATGCATTGTTGGTGGAATTGTGAACACATCCAGCCATTCTGGAGAGCAATTTGGAACTATGCTCAAAAAGTTATCAAACTGTGCATACCCTT